>NW_028145568.1:1645000-1820000 GCF_977016875.1 Pavona decussata
CGAGGGAATCTTTTAGCTTCTTAAAGCTTCAGCCCCCCCTTTTTTAAATAGTTCACTGTTTCAAAGCACCTCTGATTTCTTATTGAGATCTGTTAACTTTTTGGTTCCCGTTTCCAAGTCCATTAAATTTTGATATATTTCCTCTTCTGGCGTGTTTGACCTCAGCCTTTGAACAAAGTACGTGTTGACATTTTGCCTTTTCTCCACCCTCGGCATTGCTTTCCAACAACGTCTGCTGAAGCGCGCTAATGTCTCTGCTTTCGAAGGTCCTATATAGATATAAAAGCAGAGAACTGCCAATAATTTTTCTTTTTAGTCACTGAAAGGTGAAGTGAATTAAGGCAGTTTAAGTTCTACTTACAAATCAATTTTGAAATGTTATGTTGTGTAATTGTCCATTAAAAATAAAGGTGTTTCCCTTTGCCGGCCTCCTTCATGGATTTCTGCAGTCAGCTTTCTTGTGACCGTGTTGGCCACAATTGTAGCATTTCACGGAAAGAGAATGACACTGTTGCCAACACCTTCGTAACATTTGTCGTATATGCAGGTGATCTTTCGCATTGGCGACGATGTTCTTTCTCTCTTTCTTGTTGTTCTTGGTATTCCTGCCGCTCTCCCTTTTCCTCTTTTCTGGTCGGTCTCTCTCCCTAAGCCATTGGTTTTCTTGTTCCTGCCTCCTTCTTACATCTCTTCTGTGTCGTCTTTCCCTTGTAGCTTCGTGTACTTCTTGTTCCACCTCCAGATTCATCAGTGGAGGCTGTCTTCGTTTATTGCTAATCCTTGATAGGATTCTGCTCGGTCAGCTGCTTCTGCCATGGTTCTGAACAAAAAAAAAGAAAACCAACAGTTGTACCTCTCTACTGATATTCTAGGAGAGCGAGTCATTGTTGGCATCCTGTAAGGATCCACCAATGTCACTTTTTCTTCCAACTGTTTGGACTTTTTGCCCTTCTTGTTTTTTCTCGTTTTTTCTGTGGCGACTTCTGCTACTTGTGGAACTTGTGTCCCACTTGTTCCCTCTCCGGGATCGTCGTCGTCGAAGGTGAGCGACAGGTTGTTAACCCTTTTTTTTAACAACTCTTTTGTTGTTCTTCCTCCTCAGAGGAATCTGAGGAAGAAGACTTTTTGCCCTTGTTCCTCTTTTTGGTTTTTTTTGTGGGGATTTCTTCTACTTGTGGGACTTGTGTCCCACTCGTTCCCTCTCCAGGATCTTCGTCGACAAAGGAGGACGACAGGTTTCTAACCCCTCTTCTTTTTTTTGCACAACTCTGGTTGGTTGTTCTTCCTCAGAGGATTTGGAGGAAGATTCGAACATCTTCCTCTTTTTGGGTGTCGTTATCTTCTCCCTTTTTGTGGAAGAAGGCGTGCCTGAGCTGCACATTTGCTCTACCCAGAATCTTCCAAGTGCTGTTGTTTTTGGCTTATTTTTAAATTCCTTATCACTGCCATCTGCCATTTTTAATTTGGATGCATATAACGCGGGTGATTTTATGCTGTTCCACATTTTTTGTGGCGAATAACACAGGTAAATCTGTCTGCCCAGTACCTCCATTTTATCCCATACGGAGGGATTGGCGTTACCGATTTTTTTCGGCAAATCGAATTGCATCTTCTTTGTCCACAGGTACATTGTTTTTCGAATTTAAAGGATAACATATCTCTTGTTATTCCTCTAATTCCTTGACTATTTCATCGGGCTCGAAATCTTCAAGCGTTTGCTTAATCAACGCTGCATTTTCTCCTATGCTTTCCCCAGCTTCTGAGAGTCCTATTTTTGGCCGCGAATGGTGCTCAGTGTTGGAGTCCTCGCTTTTTTTCCAGTAAGCTACATCGGATAGTGGCTCTGCCTCTTTGCCGTACGGTTTTAAAAATTGCTTCAAAAAGAGATACCAAGGACAGATTGTCTTCCTTAGACTTAGTCTACCAACATATGGCATCTGAAAGCAATTTATTCCGTAAGTGTTTCTACTGGCTTGATTTGATTTGCTTTTGGCATTACAAGAAACATCAGATCTTTTAATGCTCTTATTCTAGACATAGCAACATATGCTGCTCCATGAGGTACTACTTGGCAGTCTAACCACAGTACTATTTTGTTCAATGTCTGACCTTGTACCTTACAAATTGTAGAAGCATAAGCTGGAACGATGGGATAGGAGACGAATGGTCTGTTTTCTGTTTCGCCTGTTACTAGATGTATTCCTGCGATGTTGCCATTTCGTAATTTTAACACGATCGTTGAATTCTCCATAGTTACAACGGTTGCCAGCTGGCCATTCGTAATTCCATTTCGCTTTTTTTGATTTTGACTAACTATTAATTTCATGTCTTTGTACATAGGAAATAGCGGTTGTTTATCCTACTACTGTACATCTGCTAGCGCCCTTTCATTTGCCAGTAGCTTTGTTAAAGCCACGTCGTTTACTCGTGAGCAACCTTTGCGTGACACTGAGAATCAATGAATCACTTTTATCTTTCAAAATGAGAAGAAGGTCTGAGTCATTTGGCTCTTCCTTTTCGCACAGAACCCTTTCCTCTGTTAATTCGCAAAGAAGGTTTTGGTTTGGCCGAAAGTACCTTATTGTGTGGAGGCATTTCGCGTACTGTGGATCTCTACATCTATGTTGTTCTCTGAAATCGAATGCTAAACAACTCGTATTAAAGTCTTTCCTCTACACACCTGTTTTACACACCTGTTTTAGGTTTAAACTTTCTGTCTTTCATTTCTACTAGTTGTATTTGTTGTCTTTCTCCGCACAGAATTGCAACTGGTCTAATGTGCAATTGTTTCACCGTGTTTAGTATGTGCTCAAAAAATCTTCACTGGCACCATTGAAATCTCGTCGATTATAAGAATTTGAAAATCGCAAATCACCCAGTTTATTCGCGGTTTCTCGTTTACTATATCCACTGGATAGTTAAACAATGTATAAATTGTATCTGCATGGAAATTCGCGTGCTCGAATTCACCTGTATAGGTCGATTGCAAATATCCAGTAGGAGTGGCAATTGCAATTCTATAATCTTCTTTGAGGCATGTGCTAATCACTGCTCTTAATGCTTGTGATTTACCAGTTCCTGGGAGGCCCTTTATGAAAATGAATTGACGCTAATCATGGCCGCTTGTTGTCCTATTTCCGCTATTCCTGTTAGCGTTTGTTTCTACTGTTTCTGAGTGATCGTTGCCTTCGTCTCCGTCTTGATTGTACTGCACTACTTCTGGTACGTCATCGTAATACTCTTCACCTTGAGCAAGGAAACTGTCTACTGCATTTACTACTTGTCTTTGTAGGATGTCCAAATTCTCAATTGCATAATTATCCTCATTAGGTTCGTTTCCAAAAGCACCAATCACTTTTCTTTCGCACAGACGCATCAAATCTATCGTGCGATCTACTGTTAACATAAGCCACCAAGTTTTCAACGTAATGGGATTTGTTTCTTTGCAGTGAGAGATTGTTGCGGACTTTGTTTGGATCTTTAAAGAGGTCTACATGATGCCGTGCCGCTGCAAAATTTCTCATAGGGCGAAATGGTAATGAAAACGCCTGGCGGTCCGAATTGAGCTACTTCATCTATAAGATATTTATGTTGCCAATGCCAAAATTCACTTGAAAATGATTTTGTTTCCAAAGCTCTGTTAGGAGAACATTTCATCTTTCTGCCTGCATCGATCACGCCAGTCACAGTTTGCCATAATCACAAGTCGTAGTGAAATTGCAACAATTCGTAATCCATGGTGTAGTTGACAATTTCGGACGTCACTTTATGCATAAACGAAACTTTGCTGCTAAGTCTGCTGTCTTTGCCATTTAGACTAGTCTCGCACCTGTCCTCGAAAGGATACAAATTTGGCGATAAAGCGCATTCTATTCCTCTGCGTTATTCATAATCATAGAATAGAAACTCTCTTTGTTCCTGTAATTCACTTTCTTGTTTACGAACGAACCTAGAGTATGCGCTCTTTCTCTCGGACAACAGGTAATCATAAGCTTCTTGACAACGTTCTCTACTATCGTCATCTTCGATGTAATTCCACAGGGATGACTCAGGACTAAGAAATTGAGTAACAGTGGTGATAACCCAACCCACTGAACCACCCATATTAAATGCTCCAAAAACAGCACTCAATCCCAGCAGGGTTAAGCCCGATTCAAGTTCTTCCCAAGGGTCCCAGACATAGTGGCTAGTGCCATGATTTTTTAAAGTGAGGTGTTCAGTCTTCAAATTCGTTATCTTGTACTTTATTGCCATCCTACCAATTACTTGTTACAGGTTGACTTAACGTGTTAATACGAATTGCGTGGCTTACATATGCAATATTTGGCCAATTTGTAACAATTTTTCCTCTTTAAGCCTAGATTTGTCCGAAATGTGTTGCTGGCATATGCTAGTGTAACAAAATTGGTGACGACATTTGGTCTTCAAGACCTCAATGATGTGATCTCGGACTGTCAAACCATTATTGCAGTCAAAAACGTATTTATCACGAAATGTTATTGTCTTGAACATCTGAGCCAATGTGACCGTTGAGATCTGGAAGGCACAAAGGCCTATATTTGTCATGTCTTAATAGGAAATGCGTGGCTGAAATATGCTATGTCAAGAAATTTGAAACGAATTGTCATCTTTAACGCCTCAAACTAAAGATGCTCTTAATGTCACGTTTGAATGCTAAATGCCAAGCTAAAACATGCCTTTGTCACGAAATTTGAAACAAAATGTCATCTTGAATGCCTCAACACCAAAAATACTTTAAATGTCACGTTGCCCTTAGACCTTCCTAGCACTCTTCGGATTTAGCTGAGTCCTCACACCACCATTTTTCTCATTCATCACACTGCGACTTTTCTGATGGATTTCAATGTAATTGGTGGTGCCAAAACGTGTGCGGAAGTTTGAACACATTCCCGTAAAATCTAAGGTCTCTACTGTCTGGTGAGGTACTTACAGTGCATATAGTGACAAAACTGAAAAAGCGTGAAACTATGGGATGTCACAACTCGAATGGCTTTGTAAAACCTCAGGAATCATTTGGCACGACTTAGTAACAATTCGCCTGGTTGTTGAGTCAATATTTAAAACTTTTTTTTTTCATGTTTTTGCTGTCTACCACGTAGTCCCCTTAGAAGCGTTTGTGTGTATAGTGTGAGCGTGTTGGTTGCGAAGGTTCCGACAGGAACTGGCTAGTAAACCCTGTCCCTTATGTTCCATGGCGTCCAGGTGGAGAAACAGGGCAGAATTGACCAAAACAGGCAAGGAACGTCAGGCTTATAGCTTTTCATTCGAAGGAGGAAAAAAATGATGTCGGAATGCATTGTCACTGTAGTGGCAAGCAGAGTGCGTTGGAAGTTGTGTAAGCTAGCCTTTGGCTTATGATAGAGGCAAACATGCAGGAGGATATTTTCCCTCGCAGAAGCACTTTTCTTGCCTTCCTTCAGCTCTCTTGGCGAGTCTGACTAGTAGGCCTAAACTGTGCAGGGGTCCAGTTGTGAGAAAGACGTGGCAAACAAGGTGGGGTTTTCCTTGACCGAGAGACCGTTTGGTCTGTTTTGTTCATTGGTATTGGTTTTCCCCCATATAGGCAAATTGTGGGAAAGCTTGCTCTCCCTCTATGGAGGGGAGTGCTTAGCAAGGAACTTTTGTTCCTTGTAGTGGATAGTTACCTGGTTAATCCTGCCTGTAGTCATATGTTTGTGTCAAAGATTAAGCCATGCATGTCTCCTTGTACTGTGAAACTGCGAATGGCTCATTAAATCAGTTATCATTTATTTAATTGTACCATTACTACGTGGATAACCATAGTAATTCTAGAACTAATACATGCAAAAAGTCCCGACTTCTGGAAGAGATGTACTTATTAGATTAAAAACCAATGCTGACTCTGCAGGGTCATTCGGGGTGGGTTACCATGGTTGCAATGGGTGACAGAGAATTAGGGCTTCATTCCAGGAGGGCACCTAAGAAACAGCTACCACATCCAAGGAAAGCAGTAGGCGCGGGAATTACCCAATCCTGACTCAAGGACTTAGTGACAAGAAATAACTAAACAGGGCTTTCACAAGTCTTGTAATTGGAATGAGTACGACTTAAATCCTTTAATGAGGATCCATTGGAGAACAAGGCTGGTGCCAGAACCCACGGAAATTCCAGCTCCAATTGTAGCGTGTATTAAAGTTGTTGCAATTAAAAGCTCGTAGTTGAATTTAAGGATGGGTTGGAGGGTCTGCTGCAAGGTAAGCTACGGGCCGGCCGATTTTCGTAAGCAGAAGTGGCCATGCGGGATAAACCAAACGCAGAGTTAAGGTGCCAAAATGGTCTCATCAGACCCCATAGAAGGTGTTGGATATAGACAGCAGGACGGTGGCCATGGAAGTCGAAACCCGCTATGTAGTGTAACTCACCTGCCAAAGCAACTAGCCCTGAAAATGGATGGCGCTCAAGCGTTGCCCCTATACTCCATTGCCGTGTGGGTGCGAAGCCCCGACAAGTAGGAGGGCACAGTGGTTGTGATGCAGTCTTTAGCGCAAGCCTCGGTGAAACAGCCTCCGGTGCAGATCTTGGTGGTAGCAGCAAATATTCAAATGAGACTTTGAAGACCAAAGTGGAGAAAGGTTCCATGTGAACAGCAGTTGGACATGGGTTCGTTAATCCTAAGAGATAGGGAAATTGTATCAATTCGTCCGAACCTGGGCTGCCTATCGAAAGGGAATCGGGTTAATATTCTCAACCAGAATACTGATAATGCTGTTCATCCGTGTGCGGCGACGCAACCAAATCCGGATATGCCAGCAGGAGTATCGGAAAGAGTGCTCTTTTCTTTTTAAGTGGCTTTCCCTGTGAAATTGAATATTTCGGAGATACGGATTCATGCCTCATTCTTGTGGTGTCCGGTGCACTCTCAACGGTTAGGCCTTTACACATTCTACTCGAAAAAAAGGCTATTCTGCTCGAAAGAATTGCCTCCAACAAAGGCTATTCTTCTCGAGATTATACTCCAAAAGTACTATCTTGCTCGAATTATGCGTCTGTAAAAATCGATGTTCCTGGGTTCAAAATACTCAAAATAAGATATTATATCGCCCTTCCAGGGTGAGGTTAACCCATTATTTAATCCTAAAAACTAACATGGGCAATAACTTGTAGAAAGAGTCTGAGACAACAATAAACCATATCAGAAATGTGTTTGTCCATCCACTGTCACAGCTGCTAAGATTACTAACTTGAACACTAGATTAGGTTAGTAGATCAATACATCATCACAGCCTGACTGAAAAACTGTATACTTCTTGGCATTGAGGATTCTTCTAGATGTCTCAATTGGCTCGGGCTGCGGTGAGGATAGTGTATCATTAGGTGCTGGAAAAAAAATACAGGGTTCTGTACAGACATGAACTTCACTGCCACAAGGAATTTATCGCTCCCCAAGGACTTCGTCTGCTTCTTGACTACGGTACGGGATCTCAGCCACTGAAGGAGAGAGATGTTTTCGTCCGCTGGTTGTCTACGAAGATACATTTGGTATAGGAGGTTGTCCTTCTCTTGACCAGGATGTGGGGGCGTGAACTGTCTGGTCTGCTTGTCAGTCCATGCTATTTTAAAATTTGACAACTGGAATGCCATTTCTGGTGCTAAAGGATTCACGGTACGTAGAAACGAGCTTGCCGCCTGAAACCCTGAAACATCTGTACAGTGGAGGCCCTCGCTTGTCGCAGATTCGTGCATCTTGGTGACGTATGAAGAGACATACTTTAGAAGCATGCCTCTACCATCCGCCACCTGCACGTCGGTACGACAACGTAGCGCACCCAGAAGTGTTGAAACGTACGCCCTCAAATTTCTCTGCGACTCTTCTTCTCCGTAATGAAAACGCAGTGTGCTGGTGCCGTCAGGTTTGTCTTCAAAGCTGTCTGGCCCAGAGAAAAGTTCTAGACAGCTTGAAGATGACTTCTGTGTGTCAGCAACCAAGAAGGCGTCGCTGCTGTTGGCCCAAGGGATGGATGCCGACAATAGGTTGGAGCGGATCAAAGTCAAGTCTTTTACCCAGACCAACATATGGAGATGAAGTGTACCTCTCGACTGAAACTCGAAGCGGTAAAAGTAAGTAACGACGTTGCGGTCCATGGGCTGCTCTGTGTTTCCGAAGACATGATGTCTCCATCTGTTGGTGTTCGCTCCAGCAATGTAACCACGGGCAATCTGCTCCAGTACGTGAGCAAGATGCAGAGTCTCCAGAACGGGCAAGTCGGTAGGCTCCTTGCAGTGTTGCTTGCGAACCTCAGATATGAAGGAAGGCCATGGAAAGGTCCATTCGTAGGGACTGGTGGTTATGAAAAAAGATGGAAATCCATATTGACGAACTGCGTCAATCAGGAGCAAGTGTTGCCAGTGCCAGTAGCTGGACGAAAATGATTTCTGCTGAAGAGCGCAGTTAGGACTACAGCCAAAAACGCATGACGAATTAATTGCTCCAGTGATGGTTTTGAATAACCAGCGGTCATACTGGAATTGTAGCATTTCAACCACAACCGGCGAGAGAACCTTATGCATAAAACTGATCTTGGAGGAAGCTCTGTTGGTATTTCCTGTCAGCATGGTTTCGCACATGTCAACGGAGTAATAAAGAGTAGGCCAGAGAGTACATTCGATGCCTTGGTACTCTGCTGCAGTGAAGATTTCGTGATGATATGGCTGTCGCACACCTCGAGAATGCATTAGAATAAACTTGCTGTATTTACTGTCTTGCTTTGCCATTAGGTATTCATGTACGGTACGCAGTTTTGCACGACGTTGTGGGTCTTCCAGTGCAGCAATTTTTTCTGGAACAGAAAGAGCAGACCAGTAGACACGAAAAGGGCTGGTGCGCTGTCGGTAGCCATGTACCACTCTTTTATAATCACCGCAACGAATGTCGAAAGGTCTCAAAACGCGGATGTCTTGCTGGGTGAGGTTCCTTAAGATCAACGGGAAGTCATTAGGCTGGGGAACGGAGTACTGTCCTCCACCACACTTGTAGGAGCTGTCCACCACATTTGGTATTCTAGTAAGGAACGATGGAAGTAGCTTCTGCGGTGACAGTTTGAAGCACTTTCCACAGAAGGACCAACTTCCTTGTATGCACTACTGGTGGAGAAGCTGCGACTCAGCTGTATTGATAATTGAAGCTTGTTGCTAGGCTGAAAACTCACACGATTCAAGAAATTGTTGCCTGCGGCGTTCCATTGCTTCCATACGTCCCTGCTGACTGCGGTTTACCTCTTGCTGCCTTCGCAGAGACACTTCATAGTTGTTTATAGAGGTGGCAGGTCTGTCAAACCACGTATTTGGTTGAGGAAGATCCAAGGACTCGCTATCATTATCGGAGCTGTCACTCCCTGAAGAATCCATAAGTGATCTAGCCAAGTAGATGAATCCACGATCAACCAGAGCAAAGATTACATTGCGCGACAAGAGATAACGTAACGTAATGCCAAGTATGCAAAGTGTGAACTGACGAGATGTATACGTTACTGCATTGTAGGCAACGTTTGCAAAATTTGAAGAAGGCATGCAAATTTGAAAAGAACTAAGGAATGCCAAACAGCAAATGAAACCAACAAAACAGCAGCCGTTACAGCTAGTCATTTCATCCAAAATAAACCTTAGGGCAGGGAAACCACAGGGAACCCAAGTCCCAAAGGCTACTATAAAACCCCGAATGCAGCAGGTACGCTACTAACGTGCCAAAAAAATACAAGCAATGACATAACGGGCACAGTTCGCGTACACAGCCACCCCAGTGAAAAAACAAGGAACAGGGTAGGCACTATTTACGGTACTATCGTGAGACACACGGAGGGAGAACATTTATAAAGTCACGTTTCCCGTATTCGGCCACCTAAAGCAGAAAATAAATGGAATACATGAAAACATATGCTGCATTGACGGTAATAATCTGCCAAAAAAAAAAAAACAAGCAATAACATAACAGGCAACGTTCCCGTCTACAGCCACTACAATAATGAAATTCTATACTTACAACGATGAAGTAAGGCAATCCTGACATAAGCAGGAAACACTGTAGCTCGTTGCAAAAAGAACTGTAGTAGTACCGAGGCAAACCTTGAAGAAAATGAAGGAAAATTAGTATATGCGTTACTAACGTAAAGGGCAAAAAGCAATAACCGCACTTCAAAAGAAAGGAAACTCACCGACAAAAGCTTTGAGGCAATGAAAGTTCTCAGAAGAACTGTTTTGAAGACCTGACACAAAGGTTCTTCTAAAATATGAGGAAACGTGGAAACCTGACAAAAACAAAGCAAAAAATGGGTTAGAACATAGCATTTGGTTGCAAAAAGCAAGAAACACTGCTAAAAACAAATGATACTAACCTAAAAGGGCTTCCACAGAAGTAAAGTTCTGAAAGAACTGTTGTTTACGATCACACGAATTGGCAGTTCCCACAAGAACTGTTTTACTAGCCAAAAAAGACTCGAAACCTGTAAAAAAATGAACGAAAACTATCAGATGCCTTACTAAACTAAGTGTAAGAAAGCAATAAGAACAGTTGAAAAGAAAGGAAACTCACCAAAAAATGCTTCGAGGCAATCGAAGTTCTAAAAAGAACTGTTGTTTAGGAACGAAGAATATATCTGTGAAAAAACAGGCAAAAAACAGAGGTTAAAAACGAGAAAATTGACCCAAAACGATTGTAAACCACATACGGAGTGAAAAAAGTAATAAAATTAACGAAAAAACTGTTTACCTGAAAAACTTGTGAAAAAAGGTGCCAAACTGCGAACCAAATCGCGAGAAGTTCACCCTAGAACAGCAAGAGTGGAATGGCAAAGCAGCGAAAACCGGGGTTTTTATACCCGCGGACCGGATCGAAAATCGGATCGAAAATACAACGCTAAAAATAGCCGTGGCGGCCATCTTTTTTCCATTTGTCTTTCTTTTTTCAAGGAAACTGAAGCTCACGCAGTGAAGATTGTTTCTAAAACTGCAGAAATGGTTGAAATACTTAGATTGCATTGCCTTCTACATGATTTGTGAAAAAAATTTGGAAGAAACAAAATAAAACGTGATTTATTAACGAAATACGAAGTAAAAACTAAAAGGATCGAAATATTTAGAGAAGTTTGTATGGGAAACGGATCATTGTATAACTCACTCTGAATTAAATCTACAACGTTGAAACTTAGCGGTTGTAGAGAGCAATGCAGTAGCATAATTTTGAAGTTCAATTGAAAGTTCAACGGCTTTTACCGCCAAAGTTAGAATTTGACCTCCAAGACACCATCACCGATGGCGGCCATCTTGGATTTAACTTGTTTTTTTTTTTTTAGTGGAAAATCCAAGCTTGCGCTCTAGGGATTTCATTTACAAAGCTAAAAACCATACAGATAGTTACATTGTATAGTGTTAAAGATAATCTAAGTTAAAAATTTGAAAGAAAAGGAATCAAAGGAAAGTTATTCGCAAAATTCAGTGAAAAAACACAGAAAAGGATCGAAAAATTTGAGAGCTTGTATGAAAACGAAATTTTCTCGTAACTTTGGTAGAATTCAACTTCAGAATGTGAAATTTCGTTTCTTGAGAGAGCACAACACTGCAACAACTGTGAAAGCTCGTTTTTTGTTGAAAGACTTTACCTGCAAGTTTTGTATTTGTAATTTTTTGGCCATGTGACCCCAGGGTGTAACCATATTGGAACAACGTGATTTTCAGAGTGTGGTTTGCCCCGGTTTTAACGAGTTGCTTTCAAACTTGAAATGCATGCGTTTCTTATGAAGTACTTGCTATAGAAAACAATCTGGACGTTTTTACTTGAGAGCTAGGTAGACTTCTGTTGAAAACCAAAAGACAAAAAAAATGCAGACAAAGTACCTCATTTGCATAAATGTAGGTTTTTCACCCACAGTTTCCAACGGTTTTAACCAATTGCTTACAAACTTGAAATGCATGCGTTTCTAAGGAAGTACTTGCTATATAAAACAATGTGGACGTCTTTACTTGAAAGCTAGGTAGACTTCTGTTGAAAACAAAAAGACAAAAATTCTTAGAAAGTACCTCATTTGCATAAATGTAGGTTTTTCACCTATAGTTTCCACGGGTTTTTACCAATTGCCTTCAAACTTGAAATGCATTCGTTTCTTATGAAGTACTTGCTATAGAAAACAATCTGGACGTTTTTACTTGAGAGCTAGGTAGACTTCTGTTGAAAACCAAAAGACTTAGAAAAATTCAGACAAAGTACCTCATTTGCATAAATGTAGGTTTTCACCCACAGTTTCCAACGGTTTTAACCAATTGCTTACAAACTTGAAATGCATGCGTTTCTAATGAAGTACTTGATATATAAAACAATGTGGACGTCTTTACTTGTAAGCTAGGTAGGCTTCTGTTGAAAACAAAAAGACAAAAAAATTCTTACAAAGTACCTCATTTGCATAAATGTAGGTTTTTCACCTATAGTTTCCACGGGTTTTTACCAATTGCCTTCAAACTTGAAATGCATGCGTTTCTAATGAAGTACTTGCTATATTAAACAATGTGGCCGTCTTTACTTAAAAGCTAGGTAGACTTCTGTTGAAAACCAAAAGACAAAAAGTTAGAAAATTTCATGTGGTGATGACCTTTGAAATCACGTTTTCCACGGTTGTCCCCCCCAGTTTCAGCCAATACTGCCAAAATTTGAAACGTGGCCATTTTAGACCAAGATCTAACTCCAGTGCCAAATTTGGGCTTCTGGAGTAAAATCGAAAAAATTTTGAAAATTTCATGTGGTGAGGAGGACCTTTGAAAACACGTTTCCCACGGTTTTCCCCCCCGGTTTTACCCGATTGATACCAAATTTGAAATGTAGTGGTTTCAGGCCAAGACCTAGCTGGAGTACGAAACCTGCAGTCCGGGGGGTGAAATCCGGGGGGACTTGTCACCGAGGCCCAAAACTGCAATTTCATTGGTTTTCAGCTAGCCATAAGTCACGTGATATTTGTCCTAGAGCAATGAAATTTCAGACCTTTACTACGTTTTATGGTAAAGCTATAGGCCAAAGCTTAGCATCTGACAAGAAATCGTCGTTGAGTTAGAGCAATGAGAAAACCCGATTTTAGACGTTTTTGATGTTTCAGAACAGTTACCATTACTATATGACATAACTAAGTAGTAAAAGCGACGGTACACAAGATTTCTCGTAGTGAAACATTTCGCATTACGGACATTCGACAGACTTACGTCAGGGTGATACTGTGCGCTGGTAAGGTTTGAATGACTCAGGAATAAAAACCGAGCGAGGGTCGTGATTACCCAACCCACTGAACCACCCTTATTACATGCTCTTAAACCTGCATTCTTGCCAGGGGGTTAAAGACCACTTGTAGTTCTTCCTCCCAAGGACTTAAGTTCACTTTTTCCCAGGCCCCAAGTCTAATTCTAAGTTACAATAAGGTGTCCAAACATGTCATATTCGTTTTATTATACTTTATTGATAAACTGCCAATCTCTATAATGTCGAATATGTTTTTTTTCCGAAAATCTCTATGTCTATAACGTTTTCACATTTTCTTGTCACGAAATCTCCGCGTTCTGCAATGTCTTAAGTCTTTGTTACAAATTCCATGTCTTAAATGCCTTATCTGACTTAAACGTATTTGCTAACGTTATTTTCTACGTGTTGAATTGCGCAAAAAGTGTATATTTCTTAATTAACTTGACGTTTTAAAAGCATATGCGTGGCACAAATACACAAGTGAAAGCAAATTTGCTATGCGAGGCACAAATACGCGTGCGTGACAAAATTTTCAATTACATCGCATGTTCAACACTTCAATCGCGTTAACAAATACTGTCAAATACTAAGTCCAATTTCAAATAGTTTTAGTCGAAAACTTCGTTTTTTGTAATGTTAACGTACTATTGAGGTCTTGAATGGCATAAATTTTGAATTTGTAAAATGTTTTGAGTTGTCAATTTCATAAGCATGGCACAAATACGCAAATGAAAGCTAGGCATGGCACAAATACGCGGCGTGACCAAATATTCAAATACAATGCAATTTCAAGACCTCCATAGCGTTACCTAAGACTGCCAAAACATTTCAAACATTGAAAATCTTTTGCAAAAAACTTGTTGTCTTACACCATTGATGTCTTGAAGGGCATACATTTTGAATTTGTCAAATGTTTTGAGTTGTGAATTTGATATGCGTGGCACAAATACGCAAGTGAAAGCTAGGCGTGGCACAAATATGCTGGTGACCAAATTTGAAAAGACAATGCACCTTCAAGACATCAATTGCGTTACCTAAGACTGCCAAAACATGTCAAACATTGAAAATCTTTTGCAAAAAACTTGTTTTATAACACCATTGATGTCTTGAAGGGCATACATTTTGAATTTGTCAAATGTTTTGAGTTGTCAATTTGATATGCGTGGCACAAATACGCAAGTGAAAGCTAGGCGTGGCACAAATACGCTGCGTGACCGAATTTGAAAAGACAATGCACCTTCAAGACATCAATTGCGTTACCTAAGACTGCCAAAACATGTCAAACATTGAAAATCTTTTGCAAAAAACTTGTTGTATAACACCATTGATGTCTTGAAGGGCATACATTTTGAATTTGTCAAATGGTTTGAGTTGTCAATTTGATATGCGTGGCACAAATACGCAAGTGAAAGCTAGGCGTGGCACAAATACGCTGCGTGACCAAATTTGAAAAGACAATGCACCTTCAAGACATCAATTGCGTTACCAAAGACTACCAAAATATGTCAAACATTGAAAATCTTTTGCAAAAAATGTTGTTGTCTTAAACCTTTGAGGTCTTGAAGGGCATAACTTTTCAAGTTGTCACATGTTTTGAGTTGTCAATTTGATATGCGTGGCACAAATATGCAAGGGAAAGCAAATTTGCTATGCGTGGCTCAAATACGCGTGGGTGACAACATTTTAAAGACAATGGACCTTCGAGACCTCAAGTAGGCAAAAATTGCAAAACCGTCTCTCAATTGTCAAATGTTTTTCGTTTCTCCAGCGATATTATGCTCGACGCAGTTCAATGTTTGTAGAGTAATAAAATGTTAATGTTCAACGTTCCATAGCTTTCCGTACTCTCTTGTTCCGCAACTTTTAAAGAACAGTTTTTCAACGCAACTTTCAATGTTCTCCTCAGGACGTGTCCATGCAGTGTTTATGAAAGCATAGCCGCAAGTTTGTTTTCATTGTTTCTTTTTCTTTGTTTTTGTACAGCCGCCCAGTGCTGCCCAAACCTCATCCTCGTCGAGATCTTTGGCTGTGTTGGCTTTCTCTTTGTTTGCCGTTTGTTTCTTTTGCACCTGGGTTGTCTGTTTTGGTTCAGCTGGTTTCTGCGTAGAGGACGGCTTAACAAACTTTGTGCTATCAGCCTTCTTTTTCTTGGCTGGTTCATCGTCACTGGATTCACTGGAGGACGAGGATGAGGATGATGAAACTGGTTTAGGTTTGGCAGGTCGCTTTTTCTTAGGCAGCCGTGGCGGGTCTTTGGGTGTATACCTCTGGCTGAGTGTCATCATCTTCCACTGGTGGGACAGGTGAGGCACTGGATTGACTTTGCTGGCTGCTAGCAGGCTGGCGGTATTTACTGTGAGTTCTTGGAGTGGACGCAGAGTTTGGAATACTACTGCTGCCGCTGCTGCTTTGCTGTTGCTGGCTGTCAACAGGTTGGCGGTATCTAACACGCTGCCTTGCTTGTGGAGTAGCTGGAGTGCAGGCAGAGTTGGTAGCCTGGCTACTGCTCCCGCTGGTAGTCGATTGGCTGTCTTCGAAACCACTAGAGTCGTCCCAAGTAGTAGGGGGAGGTCTCCTTTGCACGGGGGCGTGTTGGCGTGCCCGCCGCCTGGAAGACGTATCTGGAGTTGACTGGTCATCGTCGTCATCATCCTGGTCCCAGATGGATACATTCCTTGGAACAGGGCGCCATCTTTTGGTGATTGAGTCCAGTATGAAGTCCTTCATTTTATGGCAACTCGGGTTCTCTTTAAATGGCTGCGTTGCGGGTGTCCTACGCATCTTTTGAGCAAACTCTTCGGGATGACGCATCAGCGTTTGCGGCACCAGCAAATGGACGCACATCATAAGCAGTGGTCCAGCTGCATTGAACCCCTCTATAATTGCATCGTTTAGGTTCTCGTCCTGGTCAATGGCTCTGAGGACGGACACCACGTCTTCGCGAGACGGTGGCTCTGCGGTGGACTTATCCTTGTTATCCAACCTGGAGAAGGATGCAGAGAGAGACTCCAAAGGTCCAAGGAAGTCCTCAACAAACTCTGGCCTAAAAATGGTGCCACTGTATTGGCGTATTAGGGCGATGTTCTCGCGCAATGTCTGGGCCATTTCGGAGATTGCAACATTTGGCCGCTGCAGCCACTCACAATTGAAGTCATGCAAACGAGACAAAATGGATTCTTCCTTGGGATCCTGCAAGGCCGCCCCGTAATTAAGGGGCAAGCTTCTTGGGAAGTGCTTGTTGTAATTCGTCTTGCCACCACTGGATGAAGAGGACTGCGACATCTGGAGAAAGAAAATAATTTGAGTGCCCTGTCTGGATTAAGGCGTACATTTTATGTTGCATCAAGTCTATAGAGACAGTACTCCCAGTCCAAGTCCAATTTGAAAATAAAAGAAGTAACTGTTTCAACGAGAGAGAAGAAAAGATGGCGCCAAGTTAGGAATTTACGGGCTGCAACTGCCTGGCATCCATTGGCTGCATAACGGAGAGGTCTGCCTTTCTGCGGATCCGGGACAGTGCGACGTACGCAAGTCCAGGTGGTACCATTGCACAATATAGCCTCACCAGGAGATGTTTTAAGTTTTGTCCTTGGGACTTGCATATGGTCCTGGCATATGCTGGCGTGAAGGGATATCGTGTGACGTCGCCCTGTCCTTCCACAGCATGGGTTACTGGATATACAAAGGCCCGTTCGCCATCTGCAAATTGAATGATGATGGTTTTGCCATGGTTTGATACAATGGTGCCATCTTGGCCGTTGACAATTCTTGACGTCTTGTCCCTGTTTTCGTTAATAACAATTTTCATTCCATGGTAAGGGTAGATGACGTCACCACCAGCTACTGAGGCGCAGGGTACATTGGTCAATGGTTGCTGGTTGGCAAAGAGCTTGTGTACGACGATGGTGTTTACTCTCTGTGCTGCCGCTCTGGAGACAGTCATGATTACAGTGTCCGATGTTTTGGAGAATGCCGCATACAGCTCGTCATCATCAATGTAGCCAGGGGAACAAAGAACCACAGAGTCTTGGAAATCGTTCAATTGTTCTTGCGTAGGTTGCACATAGCGGATGAGATCCAGGGAAGCAGCGTAATCGCAGTCCACTACATGAAACTGCTGGTAAAGGGAATGCTTCACAGAATTTTCTTGCATGAAGGTATCGTCATTTAGGATAGAGACTGTGGTATTGATCCGGCCGTCTACAGTCTGGAGAGGTTGCTGTTGACATCTGTCGCCTGCAATGATGACTACTGGTCTGCAATTCATCCTATTTAAGGTGCTGGCGACGATGTTAAAAGACTTTGCAGAGACCATAGATGCCTCGTCTATCACCACCAAGTCGAATTTGTGCAATGCAAAGTTAACGTCCATACTCTGGTTTTCATCTACGGGGATATGGAAGGCGGCATGCAGAGTTTCGCATTCCAAGTCAGCACCAAAGATGGCTCTGTATCCTTGGGCAAGGAGCGCCACAGGGGCTGCTAAGAGTACTGCTGCTTCTTGCTGGATAGCATGGTGGATGGCATGTATCACTACTTGCGATATTCCCGTACCAGGCTTCCCCAAAAGAAGACGATACTTGGCCCAATTCGAGTTTAATGAAGCAAGTGAAAGAGATTCTTCTGAACCACGCTGGAGGAAACGTTGGCGTTCAGCCAGGCAGTCAACAATATCGCTGAAGATGGCCGTCTGAAATGGTGACAATGGATATAACCGGCCAATGGATCTGGTCTGCAGGCATCCCAGACGTCCATCAAGCGCTTGCCTTCTCCAGAGATAAAAGATATCGTGAAGCGCCATTACGTACGCCACCACTGTGGTGAGGAAGCTGCTCCGATGGCCTTCGTGTTCAAATTGCTGATGTATTTGGTCTGTTGTGGTCCAGCTCTGGGGACGAAGAGATGCGGCCTGTGAAAAGAATTGGATTGCAGCAGGCATTGAAGACTCCTCCAGGTGTCAAAGGTGAGCTGGATCACGATGGGGATGGTGGACCAAGAGGTGCTGAAAGAAGAAGACGGGATTGAAGACCGAAACAAATTTGACGGCGGCAAGGTACTTGTTCTGGCCCAATGATTTGCTCTTTTTCGCCACGATGGTATGACAATGGAGCCATTGTAAGAAGGAGAGGCCTTCGTGTTGTCTATTCCTCTGCAGGTAGAGCTGATAAGCGACATTGCTGTTCTCTTGACCAGGATGCGGAGGATTAAAATGTTTGGTAAGTTTATCAGTCCACGCAGCTTTGATGCTTGTCAACTGGAAGATCATTTCTGGAGCAAGGGGACACACGGCTCTCAAAAAGGAATTGGCCGCCTGATAACCAGTTATGTCGCTGCAATAAAGGTCTTCGCTTGTAGCAGACTCATGCATCTTAGTGACGTAGGACGACACGTACTTCAAAAGCATAGCCTTCCCATCTGCCATTTGGACGTCTGTGCGACATCGCAGGGCACCAAGGAGTGATGTGAAGTAAGCACGGATATTTCTGCTGGCATCCTCCTCAGTGTACTGAAATTCGAGATGCGAGGTACCATCAGGGTGTTGAAGAAAGGAATCTGGCGCATTGCAGAGCGGCAAACAAGACGATGATGATTTTTGGGTGTCCGCAACGAGGAAGGCGTCGTCGGCGTTTCCCCAGGGAATGGAGGCATGCAAGAGGTTCGCATGGATAAGAGACAAGTCCTTCACCCATACGAACATGTGAAGATGTAACGTACCCCGAGACTGGAATTCAAATCGATAGAATTATGTAATCACGTTACGGTCCTTTGGATCTGCTGTGTTGCCGAACACATGGTGTCGCCAGCGGTTGCAGTTAGCCCCAGTTAGGTAGCCTCCTGCGATCTGGTCAAGAGTGTGTGCAACATGGATGGTCTCCAGGGTTGGAATATCTGTTGGTTCCATGCAGTGACTGTCACGGGTGTCCTCTGTGAAGGATGGCCACGGGAAAGACCACTCATATGGACTGATAGTAAGAAAGAAGGATGGGTAACCGTACTGCCGGACAGCGTCCAGAAGACAAAGGTGCTGCCATTGCCAGTAGGTAGCAGAGAATGAGTTTTCCATGCGTTTCTAATGAAGTACTTGCTATATAAAACAATCTGCACGTCTTTACTTAATAGCAAGGTAGACTTCTCTTGAAAACCAAAAGACTTAAAAAAAAATTTGAAAATTTGATGTGGTGAGGAGGACCTTTGAAATCACGCTTCCCACGGTAGTCCCCCCTGGTTTTGACGAATAGTGCCCAAATTTGAAATGTCGCCGTTTTATGCCAAGATCTAACTACAGTGTAAAATTTGGACTTCTGGAGTGAAATGGAAACAAATATAAAATTTCATGTAGTGAGGAGGACCTTTGAAATCACGTTTCCCAAGGTAGTCTCCCCCGGTTTTGACGAATAGTGCCCAAATTTGAAATGTAGCCGTTTTATGCCAAGATCTAACTACAGTGTAAAATTTGGACTTCTGGAGTGAAATGGAAAAAAATTGAAAATTTCATGTAATGAGGAGGACCTTTGAAATCACGTTTCCCACGGTAGTCCCCCGCAGTTTTGACGAATAGTGCCTAAATTTGAAATGTAGCCGTTTTATGCCAAGATCTAACTACAGTGCAAAATTTGGAGTTCTGGAGTAAAAAAGAAGGGAATTAAAAATTTAATGTTGTGAGGAGGACCTTACGGTGTGAGGAGGACCTTTGAAATCACGTTTCCCACGGTATTTCCCCCCCGGTTTTAACCAATTGACACCAAATTTGAAATTTAGCGGTTTTAGGCCAAGACCTAACTGAAATACGAAATCTGGAGTCCAGGGGGACTTCTTCCCGAGGCCCAAAACTGCAATTTTATTGGTTTTCAGCTAGGCATAAGTCACGTGATATTTGCCCTAGAGCAATGAAACTTCACAGACCTGTAGTACGTTTCAAGGTTAAGCTATAGGCCAAAGCTAAGCATCTGACAACAAATCGTCGTTGAGTTAGAGGAATGAGAAAACCCGATTTCAGACGTTTTGGATGTTTCAGAATAGTTACCATTACTAAAAGACAACGTTTCTCTTTACAGACTATCGATAGACTTGAGTGTTGGCTTAAAAAAGCGCTGACCAAATTGTAAAACGTGCAGCTTGTTTGACCATAGGGGTTTCTCGCTTTCAACCCACCCCTGACCACCCTTTCTAGCTGATCCCACACCGATCACCAGCTTTAAAGGCTATTAGAACCCTTTTACCTTTTTACAAAACACATCGCTAGCAACAATAACTAATTTTGATTTCCCCCTGATCATGTACGCCTTTCCGAAGTTCCGAAGCCGAATTTTTGCAGATTCACTCTCTTATCTGTAATATCCACTCTGTAACCAATATGTGTTACAATGTGAAATATTCCTGATTGAAAGAATTTCCCAAGAATGTAGACCATACATTGCAGTTTCATTTTATAACAAAGTTTAATGACTAGTTGCCTACTGAAGACAAGAAAATCAACGGATATGCATACGTGAAAAGTATTTTCTTTGTAGCATGTTTGGAAAATAGGCTAATGTTTTTCTTACTTATTCTTAATTGTTGGCAACTTTTTGTGGACATCGAATTAGTCATTCGCCAAGTCTTCCAAGAAAGCATTCTTGTTCTGCTTTTTCTTCTTCTTGGGTTTCTGTTCCTGATCTTCCCCCATTTCGTAAGTACTAGGCGGCGTTTCCTGCCGTCGGTGCTTCTTCTTGTTCTTCTTTTTGTGTTTTCGTTCTTCATTTTCTGGTTCCTCTTCCATTTCTTCAGCTTTGTCTTCAGTTATGTCTTCCTCCTTGTAACTTTGGTCACTTTCGTATTGCTGTTGACGTAGTCTTGTTAGTTTTGGTCTAGCAGGAACCCAACTGCCGGGTTTTCGGATTTGTCTTGAATTTGCTCAGAGCCGTTCTCGGCTGGTGCTGGTTGAGCTCACTTGGGAGAAATTTTCGCTCTTCTCTTCAGTGTAGATGGACGAGATATCGCTGCCTGAGAGTGATGGCTGCAGAGTAGATCAGTAAGGCATTAAGGTCTGTCTACGATGTGTGGATGCCTGACGTCTTCCCTCGAAACTAGCTCATGTGCTGCTTGCCGACGAGGTACTAGTTTCTGCACGCCTACGTGGGCGTGATTGGCGCTCCGGGTTTTCTTCCCTTTGATCCTCTGATCGGACATAGAGACTACTGTCCCATATGTTGTTTGATCTTTGGATGGTGCGCCTGCGCATGAGTTTCCCATCCATGAGATACTGCATCATATTCTGGGAGGATGGCTCTGCTTTAAAGTTCTCTGTTTCTGCAGTTCTTACTGCCTGCTGCGCAAAGGCGTCCGGGTTGTGCAGGAGGCAGTTCATGGCAGGACATGTATAGACATCATTAAAACAGGCCCTGCAGCATTGAAGGCATCTGATTGTCGTTTATTGCTTTGAGGACCTCAATGACGTCATCTGTTAGCGTACGATCTTTATAGTCCAACCTTCGCAAAGAGTGGATGATTGGCTCTATAAATTGTTCCACTTGGTCTACGAAGTGGTCGGTGTAAACTGTGTTGGGTGACGTCTCACGTGCTCCATGTTGTCTTTGAGAGTACTAGCCATTTCGCTGATTGCAATGTTGGGTCGTGACAGCCACTTACAGTTCCAATCCTTTAAACGGGCAAGTATTTTCTCGTCTGGCATGTTTTACAAGGCTTGGCCGTAATTGAGCAGGAAACTACGTCGAAAGTGTTTGTTGTAGTTGGGTTTATATGTTCGCGTACTTGACGACTGAGACATTACTGCAAAAAATCAAGTACATTAGTAATGGAAATACCAGTGTATAGAAATGTTTCTGTCGAGCGGGCTGGTCTCCTATGATGTCGTGGAAGTTGTCTGCATGTGATGTAATACCGAGAAGTGCTGCATTACTGATTTCCCAAGGAAGCAGAGAGATTGTTTGTTGTACAGTGCCTTTAGTTTCACCCATTGTTGCTATGTGGCCTTATGACATATTAGGTACATATTCAACAGGTTACTGGGGACTCCCACCACGACGAGGTAGCACTGTCGGAGAGTCGAAATAGTGTTAGATTAAGTGTTAGACCATTGCATTTCCAAATATTGGTATCAGAAGTAGCTCCCTTACCGCACTCCCCAAGGGTTGGTTACCTCAGCTCGTGTTATCCGACACCAGAGCTACGTCTGAACCTTTCTTAAATGGTCATGCAATGGAGGAAAATACAAGAAAGAAATAACAATTACATAGAAAAGTTGAATACAAGGTTGTTCTTAAAAGAACAGTTGAACAACTGAATACATGTTGTTCTGAAAAGAACAGTTTAACGGTTTATTACGGGTTGTTCTGACAAGAACAGTTTAAATCTGCACAAGAGCGATTATTCTGAAGAGAACACTTGAAATCGGCCCAGGGTAGTAATTGTTCCGAAAAGAACAGTTGAAATCTTCACAGAAGTCGCTGCTTGTAGTCAGGTGAAACGCATACAAGAAACAGGAAGTCACAGGGTCACTGGAACCAGCTGACAAGCATCGATGGGTTGCAATATTGACAATGCAGCCTTCGTATGTATTCTGGACAGTCCTACGTACCCCGTACCAGCAGGGACAATAGGACTATCTAGCCACAGCACAAGATGTTTGATGTTCTGGCCCTGTGACTTAGTGATGGTTTGCGCATACGCTGGTGTGAAGGGGTAGTACGTAACAGTATGGTCGTGACAGGATAAACAAACACGTAGTTGCCTTCAGGTAAACGCAGGATGATGGTGTTGTTCTGCGAGGAGAGGATAGTTGCTTCCTGTCCGTTGACCACACGCGATTGCTTATCACTATTTTCTGTAAAGATGACCTTCATGTTTCGATGAGGAAATATGGGTTCCAAGTCAGCAACGGATGCACATGGAATAGTTGACAGGGGACGTACACGAGCAAAGAGGTGATCCACAACAATATTGTTAACTCGTTGTGCTGCACGTCTAGACACTTTCATTACGGTTGCATTTGTCTTCAGGTTGTAAGCAAGCCATATTTCTTCATCAGAAAGTGTTCCCGCTGGGCATAGGGTAATACCTTCCTGCATATCGTCAACCTGCTGTTGGGTTGGGCTAGTGTAACGGATGCAGTCGAGGAACCTGGCATAGTCGGGATCCGTTATCCTAAATTGCTGATACAACGTCAATCGAGGTTGTTGTAGACGTACGACCATCTACCGTCTGCAGGGGCTGCTGCTGACATTTGTCCCCGGCGAAAATAGCCACAGGTCTGATGTTAAGACGATTAAAGGTTGCTGCCATAACGGCGAACGTACTGGTGGATATCATGGAGGTCTCATCGACCCAATCATGTCGAACTTGTTCAGGGCATAATTGATGTCATCGCTGCAGGTACCGTCCACGGGGATGTTGAAGGCGCCGTGCAGGGTGTCTGCCTCGATGTCATCTTGAAAGATCTTCGTGTACGCCTGAGCAAGTAATGCCACGGGTGCTGCTACCAAAACTGACATATCCTGCTGAATGTCATGCGTGATAGCACGAATGAGTACTTGGCATTTACCAGTGCCAGGTTTGCCGAGAACAACACGAAAATTCTGCCAGGATGTATCAACATGGTGCGCCTGTGATTCTTTCCTGCTTTCCAGTGTGCTGACGATGTCACCAAGAGTAGCCGACAGCAGTGGAGATAACGGGTAAAGGCGCTTTATGGAGAGGGATGATAGGGGCCCCACTTCGCCATCCACAACGCGAATCCTCCAGAGGTGTAAGATGTCGTAGAGAGACATAACGAAAGAGACAATGGTGTTAAGAAAGTAATTCTTATGTCCTTCACTGTGAAAGCGAGATGTTATCTGCTCTGCCGTTGACCAATGATCCGGAGCTAGAGAGATGGCCTGAGCGAAGAACTGGATTAGTTTCGGCATGCTCTCCTCCTCTGGATGGCGCAGTTGCTTCGGGTCATTGTGGGGATAGTTCATGGTAAGATGTTGGTAGAAATAAACTGGGTTGAAAATTGACACGTACTTTACTCCTACCAGCACCTTATCTACATCATAGGGCTTCGGTTTTGCACATGTTGTACGATGGCATCTCAACTACTGCAGTAGAGACTGGTCTGCTTCCGAGGCTGGGCGTTGCAGGTACTTTAGGGAGACCTTGTTGTGGTCGGTTTGGCCAGGAAAGGGCGGACGGAACAGCAGGGTCATCTTGTGTGTCCAGCAGACTTTGATGATGTTGCTTAGCTTAAACACCATCTCCGGTTCCAAGGGCTTCACTGTCCGTAGGAAGGAGTTTGCGGCCCGATACCCAGTGACATCAGTACAGTACAGACCCTCTGAGGTTGCAGATTCGTGCATCTTTGTCACATAGGAGCTGACATATTTCAACAGGAGTTCCTTGCCATCTGCTAATTGAACATCGGTGCGACACTGCAAGGATCCTAGGAGTGTGGTTATGTAAGCCCGTATGTGACGATCAGCATCATCTTCAGTGTGAAGGAAATTGATGGTTGTATGGCCCAGAGGATCGGTACTGAAGGCGTCTGGATAATTGTTAACTTGAAGACAGCTTTTGTCGGACTTCTGGGTAGAGGCCACCTGGAATGCATCTTCTGCGCTGTCCCACAGAACGGATGCATGGAGTAAATCAGCCCTCGTAGCGGAGATGTCGTCCACCCAAACCAGCATGTGGAGATGTAGCGTCCCGCGCTGTTGGAACTCGAACCGTTAGAAGTACGTCTTCAGGTTTTTCTCTCCTGGATCGTTAGTATTGGAAAAGACGTGCGTTCTCCAGCGGTTGTTGCTGCCACCTGTTAGATAACCTCGAGCAATCTGCTCCAACACGTGTGCGATGTGCAGGGTCTCTAGCATGGGGATGTCCGTCACGTCTTTGCCATACAATGCGCGGACTTCTTCAACAAACGGAGGAAAAGGAAAGGTCCACTCGTACTGACTTATGGTTATAAAGAAGGAAGGGAAACCAAACTGTTGTACAACATCAATTAGGTACAAATGCTGGTGCTGCCAATACGTGCGAGAAAAAGATTTGTTTTCTAGGCTACGGTTTAGAGAACAGCCCGAAGCCTTAGACGAATTCACAGCACCAGTAATTGTTTTGAAGAGCTATTTGTCATATTGGTACTGCAAAATGTCGTAATTGAGTGCGAAGTCGACCACTGGAGACAACACCTTGTGCATGAATGACAGTTTGCTGCTGGCGCGATTTTCCTGTCCTTCCAAAACGCTTACACACATTTCAGTTTTATGTTACAATAATGGCCACAGTGCATTTTCAATGCCACGGTACTGAGGTGCAGAGAAGATCTCGTAAAGGAATGGCATCTGGTGGTTGGCAGAATGCATCCGTGCGAATATGGAGTAGCTGGATTGGCGGTTGCCCATCAACCACTCGTACACTTGGAAGAGATTGTGTCGTCGAACAGGATTGTCCAAGTCTGCAATCTTCTTTTCAACAAGACGTTGGCACCAACTGACATGGAATGGACCAGTGCGCTGCCTGTAACTATTGAACTTACATATGTAGTCGCCGGAGTGTATGTTGAAAGGCGAAAGGATACGCTGATCCTCAGCAGTAAGTCTCCGAAGAAACAGAGGGATGTCGTCTGCAGTGGGCACACAGTAGGTGGAGTTGCCGCACTTGCAAGAAGCATCAGGACGAGTTGCTGTTTTCAGAGGGAAAGACTGTGGTAACTTCCTAGGATCCAGCTTCAAGCATTTTGTACAGTAAGTCAAGCTTTGATGCTGCACCCAAAATGCCAGGTCCTGCGCCTCTCGCGTTTGTATAATGCTGTCGCCATCTGCTTCTTCGAGATGATGCTGGCGATAAAAGGTTTGCCGACGGTTTTCCAGCGTGACAGCACGTTCATGTTTGCGATCGTCGAGTTAAGTGCGACGTCTCTCACTCACAGGATGTTAGAGCAAGCTTTCGGAGGGACGTGCAGACCAGAAGGTGTTGGCGTCTTCTGGAGACCAACCCGACGACATTTGAATGCTAACAAGTAACAGGAGGGCTGTCTGAGTTGTCGGTTGCAGAATAAAGGAAGTTCCTGAACTAGTAAAGACGAGTTTCTATACAGCAAAACTTTGTACTACATGCCAATGCCATTGCTCAGCAAGAGTATAGTCCACCTAGAAGACTAGACAACGTTTTCTTTCTTATTCTTGAACTCCAATACATTGACTACGTTCTCACTGAGCAATGACTAACAAGTGCTAGAAAGGAAACCTATAAAGATACTCGTATTCCAGTAACCATGCAATAAAAACAGTGCTGGAAGAGTCTGTTCAGAAATTTGAATGCTTTTATAAATTATTTTTGAAGTATGTTTAACAGTACTAACGTATCCCCCAGCACTGCTCTATCTGCTAATCTTGCAAAGCCACTGGTATCGACAACAAGATAATAAACTAATGCAATTTGCAATATAAATACTCTATGCGGACCTACGCAATTCAGTGCAGGATAATTAAGCTTGCTTTCAAATGTTGCAAGCGTAGCACAAGAAAGAATGATGCTGTTGCTATAAAACATATGGAAGAAGGGATTACATTGTAGTACATAGAAAATACCATATAAATAAACCCTCAATGACGTCAGTGCATCTGAAATACCAACAGCAAATAATAACAGATGCATTAACTCGGAAGGTTAATGAATAACAACCTAATTCAAACCCTCAACGGCGTACGCAGCCATTACATGCCACCAGGAAAATGATAACAGATGCGTACCCGGAAGGTAGCCCAAGTACGGTAGTAATCTGTCTTAGAGGTAAGCAGATATAACGCTAAGACACCGTTCCAGTTTGGGTCCCTTAAAACTGAGAAACAAAGAAATGCAGACTTACTGTTCTACGATGACAAGGAATTCACCACTGGATTCTTTAAGCGAAAAACATAATTCGCTTTGACTTGTAGCTTTAAAAATTTAAAAAGGTGATTCGGACGCTCGCATTTAGAGGTCATGAAAAATTCGACAATTAATTTTATTTCAAAATTCTTGGTATAGTTCGATAGCCAGCTCTATAAGCTGTAATTTGATAAAGGGGTTTAGAGATCAACAGTTTAAACTGGACGCGCTACATCGCTTAAATGGGAGACTCCTCTGAAGGTATAGGGTAACCTTAAGGTGGTACTGGAGGCTAAGGTCGATCTTTCGGATTCCTCTAAGAATTTGTGATTTTGTAGAGCACTTATAAAGAAACCTGCATGCAAAATTTAGGGTCTGAGAAGCAACGCGTTTCCGAAATATAAACGAACGAAGTTTCGTTTCCAAGGGTCCTTTTGCGGGAAAAACGACGAGGGCATACTGTGCTGGACGAGGTTTCATTTGTCTAATTAAAGTGTTGCATTGACAGATCTGTTAATAAGTACATGTGCAAACTGAAAGATGAAACTTTCATTGACAGAAGAGAACATAGAACCTCTACGTTCGCAAAATAAATTCCTCTTTCGCACCAGTCTGTCAACATGGAAGAAGCTCTTCAGCGCCTTGACCGAGCGTTTCGCGATGACGGGTAAATGATAATTTCTTTCATAATATTTTATGTTTTTACGACCATCTTTCAGCTGTATTCAATTCTACTAACATTGATGCTATTGTTCCTTTAGTTTCGCCGGCACACCACCCGGATTAGCTAACATTTTGCGGCGAATCCAGCCACAGAAGGGGGAGAGTCGTGAAGACTGCCGGCACAGACTTTTTCGCCGGTTTTTTGGGATTCTTTGGGTGAGTGTTATTGTATGACCTTTCTTTTGCCTTACCTCAAATGCAACACAGTTGACAATTAGTTCGAGCCATTTTGCATCTCGTGGTTTAGATCTTCACGAGTACGAATAACACGTGGTTGTCGACCTCTCTATGTATCCACGTGTTTCGTCGGTTTCACTTTGAATAATTGCGAGTCGCTTGTATGATCCGTTTTTTGCCAACCCAGGCAGTTTACTTTACGGATGGTTAGCTTTCTTTCTTCAACAGCGAGTAAACCTACGTACGACCGTATGTTACCTCTTGGTTACTCTCACACGCATGGGTTTACAATGCATTGGGAATCAATCACACAACAACTGATCTTGGGAAGTTTTCTTTGCGTCGCTACTTGCGTGTGCAAGAAAAAATTGTTTATAATTTGGAGTGTCTAATTGCTCTTCTTTATATCTCTACTAGTTTGGCAATGGCGTGGGAAGAGGTGCTTTTCAGGGAAAGTCACTCCCCACCTATGTTTACCCTCTGAACATCAAGACTGCTGTGAGGGAAGTTATAGGTGGAGAGCTGGGCGACTACCCAGATCCGCAAGGGCCTGCGGTATGTAGTTATTCATTCTTGAAATTAATTAGGTTTGCTGCAAAGCCTTTTGTCGGAAACTAACCTAAAATCACCGTATTTCCTTGAGTAATCACCCACCCTAATGCTCTAAACAAAATATTTGAAAATATATTGACAAAACGTGTAAAAAAAAAATGAAATAATGCCGGGGCTGCCTGCTTTTGCCGGGGGGTGAAGGGAGAAGGCTGGGGGGGGGGGGTGGTCAGTTTCAATCTCAGTGATAGTTCACAATTTTCTCAGAATTACAGCATATTTCTTGGAAGATTGAACTTAACACTTTTTTTCTCTGTTCTCTCTAGGTGTACCATGTGTCCATGAAGGAATTTTTTGATGCTAAATGGCCAGGCACAAGCCAAACCAAAACCAAGAAAAAGAACTGATTACATACATGTACTAAGCAGATTTTATTTACACATGAATAAATTTTTGCATACTTTTTTGTTCGATACTATGGATTGTAAAATTACTTATTTATTTATTTATTACAATATTTTTTTATCAGCTGATATAATTTGTGAAAAATAAGTTGTTCAATACAAGATTTATTTTTATTTGCATGTCAATCAATCTCCCTGTTCAGTTGGAATATTGTAGAATTTTTTTCATTTGCGTGTGTAAATAATCACCTTTTTTTACAATAAAGCAAACATGCAATAATTTTTGTTTTTGTTTCAAAAAGTTGTACTGATTCATTTTGCATGCTAGTGGGAATACAGTCAGGGATGTACTTTGGCAAAGACTGACAGCCTGATGTTACTTTTACTAATTTCACCTAACAACATATATTTGCATTATCTACATGCAGGGATAATCAAAATTGTGATTAAAATTGTGAAAATTAATAACTATTCAATATTGTGATGGAGAACACAATTTGTCTCCTAGACAGTAAAACAATCCACAGGAAAGTAAGTTCAGTCCATTTTTCCTAAGTTGGACACTGACTTAGTAGGAAACAGTGTCTGTCATGGAAAGAATTCAACTTAACAGAATATATATAAAGCTTGGCCTTAACTCTTAGAATTATCAAAAGGACAGTCTTTGTGGCTTTTTCGCTGGTGGGTGGTACTACCACACCACTTGCATTTCTTGCCACCAACATCAACTTCGGCTCCAGCGGGGGCAGGAACAGGCTCTAACACTGGTGCGGAGGGTGCTGTCCTATTGACCAAGGCTGCTTGTGTTACTTCTGTGGCAATGTCCTCACTCACTTGATCATCGTCAGGGTCGTCTCCATAAGAGTGACGTATCTGCAGTCTTTGTACATATTTCTTCCTAAGATAAAAGTACACAATGTAAGGTATAGCCTTATTTGCCTAACCATATGAATAAGGAGAACGTGTTTACAGCAAAACAAGTACTGTATTACTATTTTCTCAAACACATGTAGCTTTACCCTTCTGAGAGTAAATATATGGAATAATCGTTTCCCTTGAATTATCGCCTCCCCTTTCCTTCCTCCTTGTTTAACTCTACCATGGTAAAATCAGAGAATAGCACTGAGTAGCCAGATGGGACACAACTCATTGATTGAAAGCTCCCAATATAAAATAAAAAGGTAAAGGGAACAATTTCCAGCGAGCAAGATCTAAAATAATCACCTCCTTCTAATAATCGCCCCCTTTTGAAGTGATTAAAAATTATTTTTGCCCCTAGCTATTATTCGAGGAAATCCATGAAGATGAGGTTTGCCAAACACAATACCTTAGTGCCTGTTCCTCTGTCCTCTTGATTTGTTGTTGAACCCTCTTCCTTTTACCAGCTTCTGTCCTCTTTCTGTCTAGCCTTTTCTTTCTATCTTCCGTGTCAGCTTCACACTGGAAAATAAACGGAAATATTTGTAAAGATGGAACACCAATGATTTATAACAAATGAGAGTATAAAGTGGAATTCTGCCTAATTCACATGACAGGACTGTCCTGACTCACTGCAATAGGACGTATTTCAAAAGATGTTTACGGCCTGTCTCTATTGTCTAGTTCAAAAAATAATTCCAAAATCCCCCCCTCCCCCGCCCGCCCACCTAACCACTATTTATTGCTCTTTTTTGCTGGCAAGAGCGAGGGAGGGTAAAATTATAGGTTTGGGGTGACAGGAAATTCTGACTATTGATATCAACAAGAATTGCACATAAAATTAACATACCATTTGTCTGATTCCATCCAGAACGGGTAACCCCATTCTTGTATACAGGTCCATAATCCAATGGTATTGAGGGCCTCTTGCTTGGTAACACCAGGTCATACATGCCTGAATAAGTCCCAAGTTTGTCGATGCTTGATAATGCTCTCGATGTAGATTTATGTCCTTAGCCATAAATTTAGTTAGGACGCTAAATGTGGACTCGGGGAGGTTGGAATGGCCCTTTCCCAACCCAGGATCAATTACCATTTCTGCCTCTTTTGCCCTTTGGCTGCATTCGATCTCGTATGCTAAGGCATGGAATTCACATTTAAGAACATTTGTGGAATGATAAGGTTCCCCAGGACATTTAAGTTCTTCCACAAACCCTTCGATGTCACTTTTGCACCCTTTGCAAGAACACTTAAGTAATGGGTGGAAGGAGCAGGAACCACCCTCCCTCTGGTGGATGTCGCGACAATGGTACTTTCCCAGCGCAAGCATTGTTTCTCTTTACACACCCGGGTCCCTCCCAGCATGCACAAGGGCACAGTAGTGGTTTCTTTTTGCACTTTGTATAAAGGCAGGCCCAATGCAACCACAAGCTGGCTTGCTCCGCGTGGACACATAGGTATGTTTTTTCCCGAGACAAACACATTTTACTGACTCAATTTGGGGGAACTGCTGTTTGTGTAAGTCAATAAAGGCTTTTGAAAATGAACCCTTTCCCTGAAGCTCCTGGAGCTTCTTCCCATGCGCCCTCCCCACATGCCCACCACATAACATAACTTTTGATTCCTGTTCGTTTGCAAAGGAATAACGAAAACCCTTAGCAGAGGACGAATCAGCATCCTGCCAATTCACCTCCACTTTAATTCCCTCTTCCTTGGCCTTGGCCCATAAAATCTGGGCCAAGTGACCCTCTGCAGCCTTTGCTGTCCCCTGCCACAGTTCCTCAGTGCTGATGTTATCAGCACCCCGCATGGAAAGGTGTCCATAATACAACAGAGCACCAGTCAAATAATTTTTTATAATAAAAGTACAATTTTGGCTAAAATGCCCTCTTATCTGCCAACAACCATCACAGGTTGTGACAGCCCTCCCCCAGCTTCCCAATGTGTCATCTGAGATGTTACGCATCTGCGCTTTTGCTTCCTCACACATCTCATCAAGGATTTCTTTTATATGAGGTAGTGCTAAGCCCACAATTTGTAGATAGGGTTTCTCAGACACAATCCCCAACCCTAAACCCTTACCCAGAGTTTTACGGTATGAGGCATACCCTTGCCCACTAATGAAAAAGGCTAAAGATAGGGCTAAGGACACTATCTGGCGTCTGGATTCAGTGGCTAGTTGGCTGCTCTGAAAAGGTATCTCTTCCACCCAGCATCCATTGCACCTGATCAAAAACTTTATTGCCCCTCCTAGTCCTTTCTTTTCTGTGGCAACTAGCACAAGTTCCCCTTAAAGAGAAACAAAAATAAATCTTAGTCCTATTTACTTTACAGGCACACTTCCCAATATTATAATGCAATTATGTTTGTGAGTGTTGTGCAACAAACATAACACTAATTGATTCCCCTTCTGCAATTAGCCATAAAATAAGCTTTATGTAAGGGCAGCAACAGAACTTCCCAGGCAATCTAATGATATACAGCAAAAATGGCAGAGGAATCCTTGCAGATAGGATTATTTGAGATTATTTTAGTTCAGGGTTACTTTGCATTGGTCCCTACTAGTGAAATAAGCAAACACAATAAAGCACAACGATGTACCTTGTTCTTTTGCTTGTGTTTCTCGCACAAGTGAGGCTCTGCCAGGGTAAATTCTGGTAAAATAGTGGCGACTATCTATGTTGCCATGCATCTGTTCAGTTATAGATCACAGATGAAGATGGAACGTGGTAAAAACAAAAATACTTTTGGCTTAAGTTTTTTTCTATGCCTTCACTTGCCGAATTGAGATAAATAAAGTGGTCCTCGATTTCAAAACTGTCCACCAATTGGACAAAACATAGAAAACAAATTCTCCATGATGTAAGATGTGCAGCTCATTTGTAATAACTAATCAAAACAGGCATTGAATTCAGTATATTTGTAAGAAGATACAAAACAAGCGAACTTTGAAACAGCGACAGAAGGCATTATGAGACAGAGGGAGACCAATAGCACAGACCCCCCCCCCCCCCTTGTCAGGGGGAGGGGATCGCAAGAAGATACTTGACTTTATGCTTACCACAGAAGCCAATAGACCTTTTTTACTTGGTTTGTCTGTTGCCCATTTCAGACCATAAGATGTTACTCTGGGGAATAGTTTCTTTCAAATGTTATCATGCTCAGGATTATATGAATAAATATTTTTTAGACAGATAAAGGACCAATTCTCTATGGAACATTATGTGGTCTGAAATGGGTCAACAAACACACCAAGCTAAATCGGTCTATACTTTTATGAATACCAATCATTCGAAACAAAGTACCATTCTCTTTTAAATGGAAAACAAGATAAAACGTTTCTTTGCCAGGCAGTTATTTCAAACCAGTTATAAAACGGGGATACAAACAGTTTTAAAAAGGAAAAGTCACTTGTTCGCTGTTACAGATTCCTGTAACACAAGTTTCTACCAACAATCACAAAAAGCTTACATACCTTTACACCTTCCTTTGTTTGATGGGCATTTGAAATACTTATTGAACTTCTCAACAAGAGTGACTACGCTGGAAGTTGTGCCAACAAACAGTCCTTCAGGGACTTCGATCCTGCAACGAAATGAAAAACAAAAACTGAAAACTGGAGACAACTACATCTTACGAGAACGCACTTGATATGCACATAAATTACACGTTTTAAAGCCAAAAACTGCTTTGTGATGTCCACCACAAACTTGTGAAAATTGCAACAAGTAACAAAAAAAAAATTAGGAAGAAATACAAATAACATGAGAACCTTATCTTACAGAAATACAGAAATACTCACTGCTTCACACTGCTTTCGCAAGCTTTTACTTTATCCGGTGGCTCGTAGTCTGAGTCCTCATCAAACGCTTGCGAGCGGCTTGGAATTCAGTGGCTTGATGTTGGCACATCGGCGTCTTCTGATTTATTTTTGCTCTCCTCTTCTTGGGATCCTTCGTCCTTCAAGAATTCAGTCAGTGTATCCTCGTCACGGAGCTGTTTTTTCACGTCTTTTGCACCCTTTTGAGTTCGTCCCTCTGGTGATACATACTTGTAATGTGTCCGTTGGGATGAGTCTTAACGCTCTGTAATCCTCCACCCAGCGTTCCGAAGCTTGTCAAAATCAAGCGAAATTCTCGAGGAAGCACCAGTGCCGCGAAAATTATTCAAATTACTTTGTTTTCCTTCACTAGCAGCCATATAAAACGTCGTCTTCGTAATAACTTAGCAGCGCAAAATTGAGCTCGAAAGAGCTGTCAACCCAACGGCGATTTGATCCCTTTGCGGTCGGACGAGGTGGCGTTGCCATGCAATGGCGTCATTGGTTTATAATCGCGTTTATGATTGGTTTCGCGGGAAGAATGGTGTCACGAAAAAGGGCATAAGAACCAAATTTGGGACAATTTTCCTGTGTTTTTCCGCTGGAAACTGGTATTGCAGGCATCAACAACATGGCCGCCAGTGTGTGAGAAAGAAATAGAAAGACTGCGGTCAATTTCTTCAAGTTATGGTCGATTTTGCCGGGAAAATTTGCTTTAATTTTCCATATTAGTACGCAGTAAATGTGAATTCATTTGAACGATAAATCAGAAGGATGTGAAATTTGGAGGAAAGAAACTAGATGTGTTAACGAAAGTTTTCGCCAGAGTGTGTCATATTTCTCGAGACATCAAGGACAGGACAAGGTGACAAACTTCATCTAAATAAGAGTTTATGTTATTTATCCTAAAATTTTTCCTTTTTGCTTTCCAGTGACGCACTTCGGTGAAAATTTGTATCTTTGCATGCTATATCTTTGGGCCAATTTTTATTGCAAACAGTGAAATCCCCTTTCAGTGGTGGCCGATTCCTTAAAAAAGGACAATCACACCACCCCCTTAAATTCCTTAAATTCCACGAATTCCTTTAATTATTTCGAAGAACTAAAAATTTTTTTACAATCTAGATACAATTCTGCTTTAGCGCTGAAAATTACATTCTCTTGGGGTTAATATTTCTAATGTTTCTTTCAAAGTAAAAAGTGCAAAAAATCACCAATTTAGCCTCCAGTACCACCTTAAGAAGCTGGGTGGCACACACCTATCCGAAATTTATGGGAGTACCCCCATGGGCCGGGATACTTCGATTGCAATGTGATACAGAAGCACGAGTGAATGATAGAAACTGAGAGTGACCCGTCTCATTGTTTTAGCGTAACCTTGTAGCCAATTAAACATGACCTATCAACAACACTATCAATGTCACTATTAATGATCAAAATAAATGAGTGATTTTAATTTTTTCCTCGTGATGTTCGCTGAAGAAATAGAAAACATATTTTCCGTGTCTCTATGGAGTTTTAGTCACTTTCTGTTTCTATCGACTTTGATACTCAAATTCGATATCAGCTGATGGAAACCTCGAGCTCGCCATCTACTTGTTAAATAGAAAGTCTCGTGAAAGTTCAAGAGAACTCGAAAAATTTGTGGAAACACTCGCCTATTGGTTCGTGTTCCCAAAGCCTTTCTTGTTCTCCCAAACTTCCAAACAGAAGATGTTTTCCCCTGATTCCTTAATAATTGAACATGGTAGACAGTGACCTATGTGTGAAAGTCACTCATATTTTAAGCAGACGTGAGCAAACGAAATAACACGGGTGTTTTTCTCTTTTATTCAGCAACTTGATTCCACTGTTAACTCCGCATGTGTCAATGAGACTCCCGTGATGGACGAAATTGAAAGCTCAGTAGACCTGAACCAAGACCCTGACCTGACGACAATTAACACAGACACCCTGAGTAGACTTCGCTCCGAGGAAGACCAATTAGCCGAGACCAATCTAGACTGGGAAGGCGCGTCAGCAAGTACTCCACATGAGGTCGGCGAAGAGCTCATTGGTACATGTGTTACGCCATCAAAAATAAGAGCAGTCCAGGAGACCCTCACGAAAGAAAGGGAACGACACTTGTGTGCACTTAAGTTACCACCATCTTTCTTCAGTAAGGAAGAACTAGCGACAAGTTACACAGATGGCACCCATGAGAAACACTGCCTTGACAGCAACAAACTGAAATCACTTAAAGTATTGGTGTTTAGTAAGTTTCACGTGAACACAATGGAAGGAAAAGATAAAGCATGGAGATGCATTAAAGGAAAAATTAATTCAAAGTGCCGTGCCACCCGCAAGCATATAGCTAAAGAAGTTACTCCGGTTCGTTCATTATAACTTTTATGTAAACTAGAAACTGTAGACTCGAAAAAAAATGCTTTTTTTAAAATCCTTTTGTATGCCTATCTGTTCATTTATTAAAATAGTTGTTTGTTCAAAACTGAGTATCGTAATTTGATGGTGGTATTATCTCTCCATGTAAACTGTCCTGTCATTGTCGCCGGCGAAGAGGTTTATCCTTTCCTTTCATGCTTTTTTGTTGCGCTACTCATTTATCTTCTAGACTCTTGTCATTGAAAGACTATTATTTTCTCGTGCCTCATTATTAATTTTCCTCAGACAAAAGATGCAAAACTGAACGCTTAATATTTTAACGCGAGTCAAGCTGTAAAACAACGTATTGACTGACAAGTTGTTTACAGGTGCTTTTGGTTGATGTCTGGGACTCGGGGACACGTCTATGTATCCCTTGGGGTTTGCCAGCGGTAACTTTCAATAGTTACCAACAATTAGACAAACTTACATTCGTCCGGTAATGTACTTGTCAGTAAAATTATTTTGAAATGTGCTGATCAAAACTTAATATATATTCTTTGCTCGCCCCACCAAAACATCAACAGCTTGCGCTTGTGATTTTTGAGTTTATGTATGCGATTTGTTTATGATGTAGCCTGCTCGCAGGCTATTTATGACGTAGTAGTTCTGGCCACTGGAATATGCAAATTCAGACAGTTACTTTATTGCTGCTTGCAAACATGAGTTTGTAATGCCAGTTTGCTACTCGATTTAATTTTATCTCAAAACAGAATCGCTGGTGAAACATGGGTTTGAAACCAATATAAGGATGTAAGGCGTGGACCGACAAACGACAATTAGTTTTAAACTGTCTATTGGGAAAAGAGATGCACTAACCGGTAATTTTTTTTTTTTCTAGGCGACAAAACGCCAACAGCTCACGCTTGTAATTTGTTTTTCAGCGCAACTCTTTGCGATTACTTGGACAGTTTTTTTTTATGCCGCTTGCAAACATTGTTTTGTAATTGCTTTTAATTCAGTTTTTTCATTTGTAGCTCGATTTAATTTGATTAGAGTCGATGGTAAAACATTTGTTTGGATGCAGTATTAAAAAGCCTGAACCGAGAAACAGCAATGCTATTTGTCAGCGAAAAAAAGATCTTAGCGGAGCGATAAATAGACGCTGTTTTGAATCGCTTAAGGCCCGGTCAAACGGTCGCAATAGTTGATATGATAGTTTCAACTATCAATATGATAGTTTCAACTATCACGCACGTTTGAACTATTATTCACCATCATCAGATTTGACTAAGTATCATGCAGTTTGGACGTGTTGAAATTTGACGTGATAGTTCATAATAATAATAGATAGAGTGTAAAGGCTCTTCGCTGGACTAAGAAAAAGACGGGCTGCTACTAGTCTACGAAAAACCAAAATAGAAATAAAGCTTTTCGCGCGCGTTTTGATCGACGTTCGAGTATATTATTTGGGCATATTGGGTAAACGTTGTAAACTCAGTGCTGGTCATGACTTTTATTGCATGTGGTGGCTCCTAAAGGAGCCGTTTTTTGTGCTACCTGCTGAGTGCAATGTTGAACGCTCGACCTGCAGGATTTTTCCCTGCGAGGTGCAAGGCAGGGCGGGAGTTCTTAAAAGAACTGTTTTGTTTTCAAGGCGCCAGGGCAACCAGATCTTCCATTTCAGGCTTGCAGATCTGACGGATCTCTCGGTACAGATACTGCTTTCGTTCTTCGGATAATCCTTGGGAATTGACCTTGGCTGGAAGCATGGCGGGTGGCAGAATGGCGGAGTTCTTCAGGAGTTGCAGAGATTGTTCAGGAGATGAGCTGTACAGTTTAAAATAAAGTTTCCCAGGTTCTTCTTAAGAAAATCTGAAATGGTGGAACTTTTTGATGTTTGGAACCTTGACGAAGTATTGTTGCAAGAACGCTGACCAATTATAAACCAGCACAATGACCTTCCCATCGTGTGTCCTAACAAGCTGGGCTTTGTTTACTCCAACAATGCTGGACAGCTCATCCATCTGGGCAAGTTTGTAGAGAGAAGAAACGTAACTAACTTTGTATGATCTCTTGATGATTCCAAAGCAACGATCGGGACCAAACTTTGTGTGACCAGCATTTAAAAAAGAATAGCAGATTGAGTCATGAAGTTGATGTATTGTTCTCCATGCCAGGTACCAAAGGAAGAAATTGTTCTTATTCTGTCCGGAACAGTTGTCAGCATGAAGTTTAACATGAGTTTCGCCAAGACCATGGTTGTGAAAGTCATGATGAACAAAGCTTATTGTAGTGTTTGCCCCTTTACCAACGTCACTTGCTTAGTCAATTAAATAGTTAACTTGGCGAGGGATCGCTTCGCACATGACGCCAAAAATTCCGCATTTCTGTGGTGTTTTAAACTAGATTGGGCCTGGCTGCATCGGGTTACTGGGGATGTGAACCTGCTGGGCAAAGTCAAATGAGTAGTGGATGGTTGTGTCAAGGGAACGTGCATTGTGTAGATCATCCAACTCGATTGCCTCTTTATATTGCTCAAAGTTGGTTTTAGCCTCCGCACAAGCGTTCCTGTAGAAATCTCTCTCTGACTGTACACAGTCTAATTGTTCTTGCTGTGCCAAGACGCACTCGGACTTCTCCCGATCTGGAAGGTTCGCAGAACGCACAAGTTTTGATGTGTTTTGCTGGCAAGTAAGGCACAAGTCTGTCATAGGCTTGGCGACGACAACACTAGGATGAAACTGTTCCCATAATTTTAAAAATTTGGTGTAGCAAACAGCTTGTTTTCCCGTTTCATCACATGTTCCTTTAAACGCGCGCCACACGCTCATTTTCGTGTCTGACGACGAGAGCAGACGGATGTCATCTTTTTTGAATCCTGGGATTCTGCCGGGTAGGAGGACAGCATTTTCTTCAACGTAGTTGGTAAGGAAGTTCTTGACGTCCTCGGTAACGGTTTGTGGCAACGTGTTGTGAGGTAGCCTCTTGCGGTTTCCATGTACCCTTTGACAGATTCCGTGTTCTTCATAGTGTTCTTTTAATCTGCGAAACCTTGAGTAGCTTATGCCATAAGTGTTTAAGAACATTTCTTTACAGGTCGGACGGTTCAGGTAAAGAAAATTGCAGTGCGCACTTGGCTTTCTTTTTTCCCCAATGACATCGATCATCGTGAGCGCTTGGATGTTCGCTAGTATGACGAGGTCGAGCTCTCCATGTGATAACTCCAGGCAGTTGGTTAGATTACACAGCACTACTTCTTTCTGAAATTGCTGAGAACAGTGGCCACCTTTCACACCCTGAGAACAACCGCATCCTTCTTTTAGAAACTTCTTAACTTTTTCTACGATTTCCTCGCTGTCAAGTAAGTTATCAGCTAACTTGCATTCCGCCATGGTCTTTCCTTAGAGTTTGATAATATTTGCGAATACGAGTTGCACGCAAGTTTACAGTGTAGTTGTCACGACAATGCGCCCACATGTCCAAGTGATTGATACGGATTGGCTGTTGTAATCATGTTGCGTTACCTGTCACGGCTGTTTAGAACTCTATGCAAATTTTGGCCAGTTTTCGCAGAGCATCTTAGAGTCATGCTTGAATGAGCAACAACAATGTATCCTTGCAGTTTCTTTGATTTTAAAAACTGTTTGAAAGTCTAAAAAAGTCAGTGTGGGTTAGCATTGTGATAACGAGTGAAGCTGCCAGAAGTAGAAGGAAAAAAAACTTGAATAGCAGTATTAAATGAGTATGTATTTTAATTTTAGTAAACAATGGACTGGGTGGCATGTTTTCGGCAATCAACCACGACCGTCAGGCAACGCGTTGACGAGTAATCTTTGCATTTGGCGGTATTTTAAAGGGCATTTTTCGCTGTAAAGGTGAGCGTTTAGCGAGCGGTTTGTGTAGCAAAAGTAATAAGCATTAATCTTTGGTCTGTTTTGTTCGCAGCCAGTCATTAACAATCCGTTTGAAACAATATATAAATAATTATTGCTAAAACATGAGCCGTTCTACAGTTAATGGTTATCCGTTAGTTCCATTCGCAGCCAGTCATGGCAATCCCTTCTCCCGTGCATGATCATCCATTCGAAATTTTACTCTAGCTGTTCAGGACCATCCGTTTGAAATAATGTTAAATTTTTACTCGTTCCGTTCAGCCGTTCAGGTCTACCGGTCGCAATTTTTTTTAGCTGTTCAGCCATAATTACCATCCGTTCGAAACTTTTGACGAGCCATTCAGCCGTTCAGGACCATCCGTTCGAAATTTTACTCCTGCCGTTCAGCCGTTCAGGTCTACGATTCGAAATTTTTTTTAGCCGTTCAGACGTGATTACCATCCGTTCAAAATTTTTCGCCAGTCGTTCAGCCGTCATACCAATCCATTCGGAATAAATTATCAGCCGTTCAGCCGTTCGGTTTTATCCGTTTCAAACGGCTTCGTGGGCCATTTCTTATCCGTTCGACAGCCGTGCGTTTCACCCATTGAACAGAAAGCCGTTAGTGTACGTTTTCGCGTGAGAGGTCACATTTGTCTACAAAATCCACTGAAAATGGGTCAAAGCAGTAAAATAAAATTTGCATTCACTGAGGAAGTGCCAGTTTTCCTGTAATTAGTAGTTTTGAGCAGCAGAAATATGTTAAAAAGCATTATCTTAGTCTGAATGTTCAGTACTACTGAAATCGGAAGAGGACAAACTTTTGCCCAGTAAGTAAATGGGGGGAATTTTAAGTCAGTGTGTCTGACAAAAAAGGGCATGGTTGGACAATTGATCTAGATATTAAGAATTTTTAAAATATTTTGGTTATACCAGCTTTCAACTAGTAGTCATGGGGTATCTTGAGAATAGTTTCCACTGCAACACCCTCCCCCCCCCCCCCCCCCCCCTTTTCAACCTTGTGAAGAACCAGGTATTAATCAACCTGAGTAGGCGTAAGCCTAGCACTTAGCTTTTGGCAAACAATATGTTTATCACATGATGTGCCTATTAATGCTGCCTTCCTTCCGCACATAAGAGCCACAATAAATGCGTTCTGTGTAGGAGAAAAGCATGAAGGATATAAGAAAAATGAAAATCGCAATCATTAATAATCTACTTTTAAATAAGCGCCTTACATAAAATGGAAGTTTGTTTACTTTCAAAGAGTGAAGTCAATACATTTTCAATTCATTCTAAAACTGAATTAAACCCCAAAATCTACAAAATTTGGCACAGTAGGTCTGGTTATAGTAAATTCTTCAAGTCTGGACTACAGTATCAGGACATACAAAACACAGTAGCAGATCCAGACCTTCAATAAGTAAGGAGCTTGCTCATTAAGCCCTTAAGGTACAGTGAAAGTGAAGGGCCCACTCTCCAAAACAGTTCTTCTGTTTGGCTTAAATATTAAGCAGGGGCCTGGGCCTGGGCCAGCTTCTCCTAGATCCACAACTGCATTGTTATATAGCCACTACAGTTTAAATGGCTACATGTGCATTGTAGCAAACAAATTTGATTAAGTTATTTTCCAATCAATATCATTTGGTCATTGGAGGCCTCCCGTATAGGAAATGAAGGAAAAAAATTGATCAGGTTAATACATGAAAAATTAAATTACATGCCTATGTACACACTGTAATACATTACATGCAAAGGTGACTGTACTGTGATGCAGTCACTCTATGTTCAACGTCAGGGGAACAGCCCTTGCTGCCAAAACTAAAAAAAAATTAAAATAAAATTTAACTTACCAACTTGGTTCCCATATCCTTCTTCTAGGATAAGGTCTTCATCCTTTGAGATTCAACTGATAATGTGATTTTAAAATTCAACAGGGTATTCCTCTTCTAGTCTTGCTGTAGCCACCTTGACAATGTTTGGAGGGAAAGAGGTATAAGTTACATGGCTGTTCCCACAATTCTAGAAGAAGCCCTGTGGCCAACAATAAATGACAATACCACTACTTGCTTAATGGTACCTAAAGGCTCGAAATAGCCTAAATCGATAGTAATAAAAATTTATAGCAGGTTGTATTTGGGATTGAAAGAAATATACCTGTACCAACAAGAGCCTTTTGGTTCCCATAGTTTAGGTCTTAGAACTGTGCTGACATTTCCTTAAAGCCCTCTCTTTAGACTATTAAATAGCTTCAGTACAAAGTCAAAATCGTGTTCAAACATGGCACCAGTAGCGTATGTCCATTTAAACACAAAAATGAACTAAGAAATAGGAAACAAGGCAAAAAATAATGAAATTATGACTTGACACCTTGGTCTTATAAAATAGAGAGCTATAGTAGTGTAATTGACTAATTGTTTTTATTTCAAAGTAAAGTGTAGCCTGCCTTCTAACCATGTTTGCTTCTTACTTCTTGTTTATGATGAACAAAACCTTGCTTGGTGAGGCTGGGACCTTCATTTCTAAATGTCTTTACAATATGTGCCCTGCGCACTGGACACATAATGGCACAGTTAAATGCACTCAAAACTAAATCTACGTCTGTATGTTCGTAAAATTTACGTGTCACATGAACGTAAACAATAATTATCTGAGACGGTAAATTTTGACAAATACACGATGCAGGAAGTGGCTAATTTGACGTTATCCTGGGAATGTAGCCACTGCAGTTTAAGCGTACACTGCATGTAGCAAGAAAAGAAGCTTTAATGCCTTAGAGCATTGCAAAATAACGTCTAAATCTCTCCAAAGAGGTTGGCTGAGAACAACCACTGGGTCTTGCACCAAAAATATAGACCATCTGTGAAAAGTTCAATGAAAGCAATGAAAAGGCCCTTTAATGTTTGCCGCACCAAACAATATATCTGCAATACTAAGAATGGTACCATTACCAATATCATTAAAAATTCTTGCCACAGGATAACCATAAACAAATTTTGATCACAAAATCACCATTTACACGCTTCAAAGATCTTGATACAAATCGAAAATCAAAATTCTTTTCTTCCTAATGCTATCAACTCAGTCTTAATGAATAATCAATTTATTCCAAATTTAGAAAAAAATTGTGGTTCAAAAATTATGAATTGTAATGACGTTTTTAAATAGATAATGCCATGTCTAGAAATGACTTTTTTTAGTTATTGCTAAAACAAACGGTGAGGAAAATTCGTTGCAAATACTCAAAAACTGCATTCGTAAAATTTAACCGAAACATTCAGATTTGAAAATAGTTTTCACTAGCCACGGAAGCACAAGTGCAAGCATTAAGAGTGCTTATTGAACTGTGAAAATGGCCTTGGCGCATGGATAAACACAATTACAAGCATAAGGACAAAAATTTTTCCTCTCCTTGTGCCTGTTCTTACATCACTAGTGAAAACCAGGCTTAAGTGCAAAAATGTCAACTTAAAAATAGAAAATGTCAGTATAACTTGGTGATGGCGTATAGTGTTCCAGTGTACTCGTATGTCGGAAAGTCTGTGTGGTGTGGAGGCAGTTGAGGTGGAAGAGGAATGTCTGGCAGTGAAGTTGTTGGTGCTGGTGAAGGTGAAGGTGAAGTAGAAGATGAAGCAAGCGATGGTAAAGTAAATGTTACAATGTTCGTGGGGTCTCTTTGCGGTGGTGGATGAAAACGAAATATGTAACATAGAAATAAAAACCCGAACACAAGAATTACCAAAAGAAGTGGCGCCGCCTTGACAAAATAAAAGCTGTTCGTGAAAGATGCTGTTGACGACAAAGAAATGCTTGGTTTAGAAAGGTGTGAAGTGGAGTTCAACGGCAATCATGAAGTGGATTAAGCAGGAGAAGACGAAGAAGCAGTTGGTGTGGATAAGAGGCTTAAAGAAGACGAACTTGGGTTGATGAATGACAATGGTGGAAGGCAGAGACTTGGTGGCAATGGAAATAAAGAGCAGTTGAGAAAGTCGGGCCACTGTTGATGGCGTGTAGTGAAAACGTGGTAGTAGTCAGGGTGAACAGAAAAACAAATATGTCTGCAGGGCAGCAAAGCAACTGTATGGCATGTACAACAAAACGGAAACAGAGTGGAGCAAACGAAAATTCTTGAGAGTGGTAAAATAAAGGTGCAAAATGTAAAATAACAATGTCCTTGTTGATATGTTTCAAGTGTTCATCTGAAGCAGACGTCTCGTTTTAAAATGGGCACATGCCACAAACTTCTTGTCTATACTGGTACATTTCTCCGACTGAAAAAAGTAGCACACAAAAAGCACCAAAAGAGCGACAAGGAGTGACAGTACCACACAGCCATTCATGTTTGTAGCTTTGACTCTAAGCTAACAATGAACTTATTTGGCTTCAATACTGTGTGAAATACACTGACTGACTCAAAGTGCAAGGACGCTCAGGGCCTTCTGGAGCTTCTTTCCCCACATGGTATTTTGCCGTTGATAAGTTTTCGAAGGATGTTTGTTTAGCACCCCTGTAGAGAATATCAACGATTACTTGAAATTAAGTGTCCTTATAAATGGCTTTTGTTAACTGCAAGAGCTGCAGCTCATGACAAAAAGTTTTTTTGCTACATAGACTCAAAGGCAAAGGTAAAACTCAAGAAAACATTGAATTACGATTATCAAATTCAGGGTCTAATGGCTTTTTAAGGGTATGTGGGTTTGTGATATGGACAGTCAAAGGTTTGGTAGTTATAAGAGTTAAGTTTAATGAAACATTTTGGAAGAAGCAGATGCTTCCAAAACTTATGACATTTTTTAAAGAAGCCATTGTGTCAGAGGCTCTAACTGAGAGGGTTAAATGGGGGATTCCCCTGAAGAAGTAATGATATTATTCTTCTCTTATCACATACTATTTCCAAATTTCCCATATATTGCTGGCTGGTTTGTTATTGTTACCATTAAACATAGAAACAAACTTGTTATCACATGGATTTATTGTTGGCAATTTTTCCCACTAAATCTCTTGTTTTGTACTCCTAAATTAAGACTCACTTGACTAAAGGAGGCTCAAGATTAGTTAAAGCAGTACAGATAAGTACAATGTTATTCACATTATCCCATTCTGTGGCAGGAATAATCTCTTTTAAAATCCTGAAATTATTAATTTGTTTCATTTTCCTCTCAACATGAATACCCACAGCTGCAATTCGCGTGGTTTGTTCCACGTCTTCTCTTGTCAGCGGACGGCTAGAATCTCTTTTGGGAGATATGTTAAGGGTAACTCCCAATAGCCTTAGTAAATCAAACGCATTTCCACCCCACAACTGCGAAAGAAATGTGACAGCTCCTGGTGGACTGATAACCACAAGAACCTTAAATGTATTGAGATTTGTAGAAGGAATATGTAGTGGATTGATTTACCAAAGATGATGGGGTTTCAATGAAAAATTCTGTGCAATCTATAATCAGTCGAGTGCCAGGGAATTTTTTGAAACACTGTGGCATTCTCTTTACAATTACATCCTGGCTAGGCCAGACAATTAAATGTCTCAGATGATCAGCGAGAACATTATACCAAGTAATTAGGATTCGGGACACTACTTGTTGAGACGCAAAACTGAATGCTAAGTCCCGCTCAAGAAGTCCCGGCCAAAGTCTCATCATCACTAATAAGAACTCATCAATCAGCCTCATTTTTCTCTTAGGTCCTGTTTTTTGTTTCCCTTCATCTGCGAGATACGATTTTTCTTTTAAAGAATCCCTCCCTTGCCAGTAATTCAATTTAAGAGCGCCTGTCTGTAAAAATCAGACAAATTTTAAATTTCGTGGCAAGGGTGGAAAATTCGATTTCTTTCATATTTTAATGTCAGATAGGCTAGGATATATCTAAAATCACTGTATAGTTTTTTCGGTGAAATATCCTTTTGTTTCAAAGAAAAATGCAAATAACGAAAATCCGTTAAAATCGTCATTTCAGGCGCTAAATTGTTACACGGGTTTGAGAGCCTCGCGTGCGAGAACAAATCATTCTACCGCTTTTAAAACACTAAAATCTTTTCTTACTACCTTTAAATATCTGTTGGAATGATTTTGGGAAATATTGCGTCGTTCTGTGTATGCGAAATAATTTAATTTCGAAGGCATACAATTCACTGCAGTAAAAGTACTTCGTGAATAAAATTAATTTTCACCGTGTGCGAAACCTTCAAATCGATTAAGCTTCTGAAGGTTGAATGTTAGAAGGATGGTCTATACATTGTTGTAAAAATTTCTTTGGGCACATGATGAAGAGCGACGTGAGAGCTTTTCAAAGTCCGTACAAAATGCAAATATTTGCCCCCCCCGCGGTAAACTTTGAAGTCGTGGGTCAGACATAAGTTTTAGTCCGTGTTCATGTCTTGACCCATATTAGGTTAAAATAAGCACATAGAAAAACATTTCGAAATGTTCTAACCTTATAATATGGTAAAAGACAGGTCCAAATGCCATTTTAGCACGATTCTCTGGTCGTTTGTCGCATAAGTTTGAGCCGGCTGTTTGTATTAAACGTCCGATGAGTCACCACGCAAACTGGTCGAATACGAATCTTTGATCAACTTTCGGCGCATTTCATCAAGACTGCATCTTCTTCGACGGCTAAGTCATTTGTGAGTATTGCTTGGTTTACAGTGCACGAAAACATTACATTTGATCGCTGCTAGAATGGCAAAAATATGTCGGCGTTCAGTCTATCTTTATCTATCTTGCATTGCAGGGAGGTGTTGTTCGTTACGCAATACAATGTCCTGGATATTTTAGGGGGGGGTGGAGGAGGGTGAAAATGCGAAATGCTTGATAACTGAACATGAACATGCTTAAGGCAACAACAACAACAACAATTAAAAAAGTGATACCTGTCGTTATGTTATTTTTCCCTTGCTAAAATCCAGATACTTTATGTATTCGCAAACTCATTTGTGCGCGCAGTCATGGTTGTTGGGAGTGTTGCCGTTGCGGGGGAGGGGATAAGATTTTACTAAACAGTATCAGTTCTTACTGATGAAGATCACTACACATCCTTTAGCTAGTTCTTTCCATCTTTAAATGCAATAGATCCTAGTATGAAACCAAAACTATCCCTCATTGCAGGCATCTGTTTGTCATACTATGTTATGGGCATGGGCGTGGGCTAAAATGCTTGAAAGGTACATACTCTAGCTTTGAAACATAAAACTGCAAAATTAAGAAAAAAAAGATATATTTAAGGAATTTCGTCTTTCCTTGCTTGCTTCATCTTTGATGAGCCCCAAAATTAATTTATCACCGGTTGCAGGCTAGCACTATTTTTAGACAGTGTTAGACATGATAACAGCTTTTCGGGCCTTTATTTTTCTTACTCCTCTTAGTTATGCTAGTCCGTTCACCAAAACTTGAAAAAAAAATTACCTCAACTAAACAGCTTGCGCAAGGCTATAACAGCTTGTAAGTGGTAGGTTAATCGACTGGACATAACTCTGATCGCTGCAGGTAAGTGTGCTATCCTTGACAGGTAGATAGGGCTAGTAACAGGTTGCGGTCTGTTAACGTAACTGAAGGGAGGAGCAGAATCGACTCCTATATATTAACTAATGAATGCAGTCTGAAATGTGAAAGAGCGTCTGTTTCCAACCTGATGGGCGACACTTAGGGACTAGATAATGCCTTATTACTTACGGACAAGAGGAGGGGTGGGGTGGGGAAGGGCGTAGGAGGAGATTGGTATAAAACCAGCCTGTAATAACTAATCTCCCTTCGAGTTACTGTTATACCTTCACTTTCCTTGCCTAATTCATAAACCAATCATCATGCCACATGATGATTTCGACCTCAAATTTGATACGCTCTTCGCTCCTCCATTTTCCTAGTAATTTTGAAAACAAGTAAGCACCCCACACCGTCTCCCCCATCCCTCACAAAAAAAATGTTCCGATCCTTCAGTTGATAATCATAACCGGTGTTTATGTGGTGCTGGCGTGGGGTGGGGCTTCTGACAGGAGGGGTGCTCTCGGGACGGGTGATGTTGTTGTAGCCCACGCGCGTTACGTAACACCATAATTTCCTTCAGGTAGTATCCAGATACGTTTGGTGGCTTGTACCGTGTAGTCGTAGTGTTGTACCACCAACAAGGGCCTTAAAAGAACTACAACCCTCCATTTTCAGTGTAACAAACTTGACTTCAAAAAAAATTAACTTGTGCCCCCCTCAAACGGCGCCAAGTAACTAGCACGACCAGAATTTGTTTACCTAGTAACTATTTGGCGATTCTTTCTCACGCCGAATGGCCATAGCCATAACCATAAATTCGACAGAAATCTTTAAGCGATTTTATTTTTAAATTGAGAAAGATCTTCATATTGTTTAATTTAGACATCATAAATTTGATAGTATTTGAAAAACAACACACCTAACGAAGTAACACGCACATGAATGAACACCTGAAGCTACAGCGGACCCAGACTTATTTACGGAAGAATGAAAAAATGGGTGATTCAAAGTCCCCCTAGGATTTCACTAGCTCAGAAAAACAAACGAACGGCAATATTTTTCGCAGGGGTGCGTTCTTTCATTGCTATTTATCAACTATTTATATGGGAAATGCGCTATTTGGGGTCATCTGCGTGAAGAAAAAAAAAGACCTTTCTCTTCGCTTTTTTAGTTTCATACTAGGATCTATTGTATCCAAAAATTTGTAGTTATCTCCATCAGTAAGTACTGATACTGTTTTCGTAAAATGTAATATCCACCCTCCCCCCCTCCCCTCGAACGCTCCTAACAAGCCAGCCCGCGCGCGCAAACGAATTCGCGAATGAATAAATTATCTGGATTTTAGCAAGGAAAAAAGAATGAACTAAAGGTATCACTATCTTAATTGTTGCTGTTGCCTTGGGTTTACCTGTTCCAGTAATCAAGCATTTTCGTCTTTTCACCCTCCTCCACCCCCCTAAAGTGGCCATGGGTGGTATTGCGTGACGAACAAACGGCTCCCTGCAATGCAAGATAGGCTGAACGTCCTGAAAGCGCCGACATTTTTTGTCATTCTAGCAGCGATCAGATGTTATGTTTTCGTGCACTGTAAACCAAGCAATACTCTCAAATGACTTAGCCGTCGAAGAAGATGCAGTCGTGATGAAATGCGCCGAAAGTTGATCAAAGATTTGTATTCGACCAGTTTGCGTGGTGACTCATCGGACGTTTAATGTAAACAACCGGCTCAAACTTATGTGACGAACGACCAGAGAATCGTGCTAAAATGGCATTTGGACCTGTCTTCTACCATATTATAAGGTAAGAACATTTCGAAATGTTTTTCTATGTGCTTATTTTAACCTAATATGGGTCAAGACATGAACACGGACTAAAAATTATGTCTGACCCACGACTTCAAAGTTTACCGCGGGGGGGGGGGGGGGGGGGGCAAATATTTGCATTTTGTACGGACTTTGAAAAGCTCTCACGTCGCTCTTCATCATTTGCCCAAAGAAATTTTTACAACAATGTATAGACCATCCTTCTAACATTCAACCTTCAGAAGCTTAATCGATTTGAAGGTTTCGCACACGGTGAAAATTAATTTTATTCACGAAGTACTTTTACTGCAGTGAATTGTATGCCTTCGAAATTAAATTATTTCGCATACACAGAACAACGCAATATTTCCCAAAATCATTCCAACATATATTTAAAGAAAGTAAGAAAAGATTTTAGTGTTTTAAAAGCGGTAGAATGATTTGTTCTCGCACGCGAGGCTCTCAAACCCGTGTAACAATTAAGCGCCTGAAATGACGATTTTAACGGATTTTCGTTATTTCCATTTTTCTTTGAAATAAAAGGATATTTCACCGAAAAAACTATACAGTCATTTTAGTTATGTCCTAGCCTATCTGACATTAAAATATGAAAGAAATCGAATTTTCCACCCTTGCCACGATATGTTTGATTTTTACGGACAGGCGCTCTTAACAGCTACTTTAGCAATGCTATTAAATAACAGCATAAAAGTTCCAAAATTGACAATTCCTGTGTAAAATTTGGTCTTTTCGTCGTTACCCACAAGATTTTCTGCAGTCAACGAAGGAAGATCTACTTGAACCCCAGCGTCACATGTTGCTAACTCAGTTTGGACATTTTTGTTCTCTGCACTTGAACTAAGATGGAAACCAGTATCAGTTCCATTTTCTTAAATAATGTCTGAATATATGGTTCCCGGGCAGTATTATGAAGGTAAATAATCATGAAAACTGTCCTCAAATTTCATGGAGTGCTAAATATTACTATTAACAACTCGGCTGTTGTCAAATTGTTTTTCAAGATGAACGCGTTTTCTTACTTTTAGCCCAAATCTCGATTGCCAGTCCTTGGACCTGTCAGGCAATGGTCTTTTCAAGGTGGGAGATTTTGGTGGTGGCTTTAAAGGAAACAAAGCAGGGAGTTTACACCAAGGTTTCGGCCCATCAGCTCCTTTAAAGTGAAGGCTGCAGACTCGTGTTCCTGGTTTTGGAACTAGTTTGTAATTTCCTAATCCATCCGTCTTAGCGCCGAATCCATTTACAACTTTCCCCTTCCAACTGTGACATAGTGGTACACAACAATACAGAGTACCTCGTACAACTTGAATTTCGGTTCACTCCTGCGCATTTCTCTGTCGGTGTACTCAGCTTTGCAGCAGCTCGTTTTATCTCCTTCTCACTTGCATCTCTTTCGACGACTGTCTCAACTCCCACTCATTTCGCATTTTTTACTCAGACCACTAGCTCGTCTTTTGTCCCGGTCACTTTAAGGCCATGGATTCTGAGCCATTTTTGTAGCTCAGGCTTCTTCCAGCTTTTAAAGTCATCGGCTTTAACTACATTGTTGGTTTCTGCCATTGTTTTGTTCTGGCTCTGGGAAATCTGTACTTACCATAGCCTCGCTTTCATGACAATTCTGCGCAGTCTCCGTTGCGCGCGAATTTTCCTGGGAGAGGGCTATTGTACGGTTCAAACATTCGATCCTTCAATACAAACATTCATTCCTTCAATGTAAATATGGAATGGGTCGATTTAAACATTTGATGATCCAAATATGGAATTGTTTGTTTTAAACATTCGATTCTTCAATCCAAACACCCTTTTCTTCATTCCTGAAATGCCATTCTTTAAGTTAAACATGCATTCCATGTATTGCCTTGGCTATCATTCAGTTTAAGCATGCATTTTGTCAATTCAAGCATGCCATTTTTCAATTCAAACATTTGATCATTCAATCCAAACGTGCATTTCTTCAATGAAATCCTGGAACTCAAACCTTACAACATAAATTCCGCATTCAATTTCGATAGAAAATGCTGAAATCCTGCTGTTGAAACATTCTGCACTTAAATTTTAAGATATGAATCCAGATTATAAATTCATACATAGTCTCACAATGTAGTTGTGCAGTGGCTCGATTCAAATATCCAGCTAGGCAGTCCAAACTTTCAGTTCCTCTCCAGTAGTCTGGAACCGAGGGGGCTCGGTAAAACAGCGATATGGACAGGCAGAGTGCGGCAACGGATGGGGCTCTTGAAAAAAAAAAATGAAGAAGAAGGAAATAGGATGTTAATACCATTAAATTTATTGGCTAATTGTCACCTTCTAAGAAGTTCTAGCTTTAGCAATTTTTTTTATTTGAATTAATTTATATCTTATTGTCAGTCAAAGTGGAAAAATGCTACAGAATGTTTCTTCTCGTTTTTCAACCAAATCAGTCCGAGTTTGCAGTGGAACTCCGTACATTAGTACGACACACCATCCGGCAAAACAACATGTTCACATTCATGAACATTTACAGGATAATCTGATTAGCGGGTAAAGTACTGTATGAGCTCTTGTTAGGCATTAAAGATTGGAAGTCAGTGGTTATTGTTCGAACAGACAGATCGATACAAGTTATTTAAAAATTATTTTAAGATGTCCAAAGATTTGCCTGGGTAGGCGTTTTGAAACAAAGACACCTGAAGTCCTGGAAATTGCCTGGATATTATTTCAAGCCTCCCGGGATTTGTACCCGTTGTCTTCATCCTCAGTTCCTTCCTCCGGCCCACACCCTACCTCAAGAGGTAATTGGTGCTGCTCTATCTGGTGCTGCTGTCCCCGCAGATATTCGGCGAGCTGTCCCTGCAGCTGCAGGTACAGCCCCTCCAGATGGTTGTACTGTCCTTGCATGGAGTTCAACTTCCTTTTATTGGCACAAATGCGGGCACTGTAGTAAATAGCAAAAATAATGCTACAAATTAATAAGCAGGAAGCACATCCAGCCACAAACGTTTCTGCATCATGACACTTGATCTCTTCGCCTATAGAAAAAAAGAAAAACGCGATTGAATCCTGAAACTGCTTAAGATTGTTTGAGCAACATAATACCCCATTAAATTTTCCAGAATGTGAGTGACTGTAGTGTAAATGTAGTTTCTATTTCTATGCGTGTGTGCTATCGATCAATCACCTCGAAACTCGTCACATTGAGCGTTGACAAAATTTAAATTAGCAAAAAACTAAATTCACTTTGATTTGTAGCTTTCTAAAGGTGATTTGGACACTCGTATTCAGAGGTATTAGCCAGCTCTATAAGCTTTAATTTGATAGAGGAGTTTAGGAATCTATAGTCTTCTTCGCAGCCGTTCTTAGTGTCGCCACCTGTCACAGTTCAACCGGGTGCGCTACATCACTTGGACGTGAGACAACTCTGAAGGCATACAGTAACAAAGAATGTGTAAAATGAATAAAGCTGACTTGCTGAGTCTCCTGACGTTGTTGCATTTGAATGTCATTACGTAACATTTCCAACTGAGCCTTAAATAAATCAGGCTCCCTGACAGCTTCATCCCCAGAGCAAACCTTCACCGAGCTTCTTCGCCAATCTCCATCCAAGAGACGAAAGGCCTCAAGTTCACAAGCCAGTGACAAGGCTTCGTCCATGCTGCAATGGTTTGTCTCTGCGTCAAGCGATGTTGTTAAGGGTCTGATTAAATTTCCCGAACAAACAAACTTGCTACCCACGAAAATCTAGTGATAAGGCATTTTTTGAGATTGACTACCCCTTTCTGGAGCGACCAAAAATAGAGAAGTTGAATAGGATCAGAGCGGAGTGAGATAAGGGTCAATATCTTATATTATTTCTTTGATCAATCGCTGATGCTTTGCAGACATACTTGTGAGTCCCCCAAGTTTAACCTAGATGAATGAGATGAAACTCAAATTGACGGCCCAATTTTGTCGGTATATAACGCGAAACCCATATTTGGCCGATATCGCAAATGACTTACCGGCTGGATTGTGTTCGGTATACAAAAAATGACCCTTTGCTCTACAAAACCTATTTGGCTGATAATCAATGGGATAGATTGATTTAAACGCCAAATACTCTCCTGGGCAAATGCAAAATCTTATCATTTGAGAGAATGTCACCCAACAAAGGTTGAAAAATATTAATGCAAAGTTGACCAAACCATTCGCAAATGTTACTTGAAGTGAATTTCGGAAACACTACTATTATTTTTTGTACTCCTGATAAATATATGAGGTAATGTTATTTTCAAACTTTGATCAAGCGCGACATGAGTCTTTTCATCATAACACTGGAGTGTCAAGTTAAACTTCCGATGGAAATCGCTAAGTAAGGTCTTACCGGTAAGTTTATTTTCATAAAGGGAAAATGCCAAACATTTTTTCTGAACGTATACAGCATCTTTTACGAGGGCTTTTGTTTCTATGTTAGGTGGGGGGGGGGGGGGGCAAAGCCCCCCCATAAACACAATAACTACCCCCCAGGTTTTCCTTGAAGGTTTAGAGCTCCAGCTCTTTACCCCACATAGCATTTTGATGCCGTAGGGGCGGAGGTGGCGGATCTGAACTCTTGGGTTCATCCATATCTGGGTTATGACTGTTGTCAAAGTAAGATTTGTTCAGCCCCCCTGCCCGAACTCATGTGGGAGCCTAATTCCTGAACACGCATGTGCACATTAGATCTAGCAACAACTGGTGCAAATTCATGGTCATACTATAAATATCAAAATATTTGATACGAAACCACAGTCTGCTGGAAGTACAAAGAACATCATCTTAAACTTGACTTTCATGGTCATTACTATTGTTAAAACCTTTATCAACTGCAAAGGATGTTTACAATTTTTTTTGTCAACGTTTTTAACAGATCGGCCCTACTGACAAAAGAACTGTCACATCTTTGCGCAATTTAAACCTGCAAAGCGAATACATGTGGTTGGTGACTGGATCTAAGAGCTTGAACTAGACGCAAAAGAGTCTAAACAATAATAATAATAATAATAATAATAATATTAATAATAATAAAGACTTTATTAACAGCATTTCCACAGAATGGCTTTTCATCCGTTAATATCTAACTAAAATTAATTACAACTAAGACAAACTTAAGAAAAACAGTGTTAAAATGAATAACAAAATATGTGTTTCAAACGTTAAATGAAAGTCAATCACAGTCTGGACCTGGCTTTATCTTGTAGCAATTTCTTCGTCTCCTTAAAAATAAGGTTATTAAATAAATTAGCAGCTTCATCTTGAAACGTGTTGGAGATCATTGATCTTTGGAGCTGTATACCCTTGCTGGAGCGTAAGTTGCGATTACTTTCGTAAGTCTCAAGTCTCAAATAATTTGGCCAGTCTGAGCTGTATAGACTCTTGTGTGTACTTTTAAGAATATGGCATTCGCGCTGTTCAGTCACCAGTAACCAATTCAAGTTCAGGATATCAAGCGTTGTTGCATATTTACCATTGACAAAGCTTGCAGCTGCTTTTTGTACTCTATGAAGACGTGCTGTTAAATATTCCAGTAGCGAGTGATAAAGAATGTCATAATATAATTTTGATAGAACAAGTGCTTGGGCAAGGTTCTTCCTAATATGAAAAGGCAGCAGATTTTTTACCTTCCGAAGCATTGCTAGTGTGGCATAGCAAGAGGTACAAATGTACTCAACATTGTCTTCCCATTTCAGATGTTGATTAATGTACGTTCCCAAGAGTTTAGCACTAGAAACACGTTCAATGTTCTCGTTATTTACTGCGATCTTCATATGTAAGTCTTCCAAGGCACGAGCAGATGACAATTGTTTTGTAGACAAGACCATCATTTTGGTTTTTCATGGATTAATTACTAAATTTGCATTTCTAGACCGCTCTTCAAGATTACATAAGTTTTTGTTTAAGTCACGTTTACAACTTTCAAGGTTTGATGGCTTGCAGAGCACATACAATGTTGTATCATCCGCGTATTGGTGACATTGCATGTTAACGTGGGCATGAAGATGTGCGACGTAGAGGTTGATTATTAGAGGTCCCATAATCGATCCTTGTAGCACTTCAAAAGTTAACTCTACTGCGGTCAGATGTTTTATCGTCTATTTGGACAAAATGACGCCTGTCAGCTAAGTATTAGATGGTCCAGTTAAGAAAAGATTTTGAAAACCCAAGATAATTGAGCTTCTTCAGGACAGTTTCATATTTGGTGTCAAATGCTTTTGAAAAGTCGGCAAGAACCATAAGTGTAATCTCTCCCCTTTTCATGGCTTTGATGATGTCGTCTTTTATCCTTAAAAGCACAGTGGTTGTCCATTGGCCTTTTCTAAAGCCTGATATGTTATCTTTAAGCAAGTTATGTGAATCAATAAAAGACAAAACCTGTTGATGGAGAAGTCTTTCGAATACTTTCGATAGCACTGGCAGAATGGATATGGGCCTCATGTCTGCTTCACTTGCAATACTTTCATTTTTTGGTATCGGTGTTATTCTGGCAATCTTCCATGCTTCTGGGAAAGATGAGATCTCTATAAAGGCATTGATAATATGGGTAAGCGGGCCAGCGATGATATCTGTCACTGGTTTGATGAATTTGAACTGTGACATGTATACCTAAGAACTATCTAAAGCCGGCATTACACGTTGAAACTTTTAGCTGAAACTTGTGTGCAACGGCGCTGTGAAACAAGTTTCAGCAGGCATTGCACCTTGTACCATGGTCGGTTTCGTGAAACTTTTTCCAACTGCTGTTGTGAGACAAGTTTCACGAAAAGTAGAACCGCTTTCTTATTATGGGCGATTTGCAGATTCTGCAAAATAAGGCAGCAAAAGTTATCCTTGATTTGCCTGGCTATGCCTCATCCACCGATGCACTCAAATCACTTTGCTGGCCAACCTTGTCCCAACGTCGCCTTGTAAACAGATACATGATCATTTTTAAGTATATTCATGGACGCATAGATTATAATTTTAATATTCTTAAGAACAGCAACATCCATTCCTATAATACCCGGAGAAAGTATGATTTCCGTCTTCCACGCGTAGGAACAAACTACGGAAAGAAGACACTCCTTTACAAGGGTATTAAGGAATGGAACCTTTTGGAACAGTTTTTCAAAGACATAAATTCTTTTTTAATTTTTAAGCAACGTATCATGGAGCATGTTTTAGCTAGTTTTTAATTCTTATTTCTAATTTTTGTGTGTTATTGCTGTCCTTGTATTTTCTACTTTTAAATAATTGTAATTTTTAAATCATTTCTCAATCTACAGGGCCCCACTGAATTTCACTTTCGTGATGTGGGCTCCCTATATAAAGATTGTTTTATATTATTATTATTATTATTATTATTATTATTATTATTAATATTATTATTATTACAACCAACGACGACGACTATTTAAACCACATGCACAAGGACACCATTATTTTCCATTTCTCACCATTCTTTTACTCTGGATGTTCCACGCTTTCAATAATTTTGGTTTGCTTCACATTATTTCCGTTTTGTTCTACACGCCGCTCTATTGTTTTGCTGCCCTGTCAACAAGTTTGTTTTTCTTTCTACACTTCCAGCAACCACGTTTTCACTGCACACCATCAACAATGGCCAGAGGTCCTTGTTTCCGTCACCACCTCATCTCTGCTTACCCCCTTCGCAATTCATCAGCCCACCCTCGTCGTCTTGGAGTCTCCTCTCAATACCAACCGCTTCTTTGTCATCTTCCAGCCTCCTCTCAACACCAACTACTTCTTCGTCTGTGTTTCGCACTGACCACAGCAATAACAATCTGCAGATTCCAACACAACACAAGTTGGTAGGTTTAATATGTTCGAATACCGGAAGGAGATACAGAAAGTGAAATAGAAAAGCTAGAAAACCTACAGCAAATACGAACTGCATATTAAACATGACAGAGCGACGGCTAAAGCACTCACTATGGATCCTGTGACGGTCAGCGCAAAAGAGTGCGTTACAATAGGGTTCAGTCTTTGTCCTTATAGCGTTCAATGGCGAATGTCTAGCTTTCTTAGCCTACATTTTTACACGCATACTGCCAAAATGGCGGACTCAAAATCGAAAACTACAAAAGAATGTCACGTGAATTGTAGGTCCCAGTTAAACCAAGCGCTCAGGGCGCGAAACGCAAAACAGTCTGCCTCGTCCACTTCGTCCTTGCTGTCAAACTTCACTTCACGCCTCTCTACACCAATCACTTCCTCAGCATCTTTTATGGACAGATTTTATATTGTTGCTGTGGCGATACTTCTTTTGGGTTTTTTTCTTTTCGGATTGTTCTTATTATGTTTCGTATTTCGTTTTCCACCACTACTGCAATCAGACCCCATAACCACTGAAACGTTTGCTGTATCGTCGATTACCCCATCTTAACTACCAGAATCTTCTTCGCCTCAAATATCATCACCGCCAGACGTTCCTCCACCACCACCACCGCCATCTCAACTGCCTCCCGAAGACTTACCGACTTACTAGAACACTGGGACACTTTACACAATCACAGCAATATACTAACATTTTTTATCTCTTTAAGTTGATGCTAATTTTCTGCAGGTTTTGACCAGTGATACAAGCACAGGCTCAAGCACAATCCCAAGGATAGGAGCCTTATGTCAAGTGAAACGAACACGATGCAAGCACAGGAATAGTTGTTCTTATGCTTGTGTCAATGACGTTTTCATGATGAAATAAGGACTCTTGCTTGCCCTTTTGCTTGTACCTTGAGCTTCTGTGGCTCACGAAAACCATTTCAAATCTTAATGTTTCTGTTAAATCTTACAAATGCAACTTTTGACTACAGTCGACTCCCGGTAACTTGAACCTTCAACGGTAAAACTATATAGTAAATGACCTGAAAGGAAAGGTGAATTTGTTTGAATTTGTGCGAGGCTCGAGTTAAGCGAGGGTGTGAGTTATCGGGAGTCGACTGTACTTGCAACAATTTTTTCTCACACTTAGTTTCAACAACAAAGATTCACTTTTATTGAATACCTTAATTACTTGAATAAGTGCCGCAGTGCTTAGTACATTTTTTGGGCCTCAAATGGGGGGTTTATTTGAGGGCGATGCTTAAACAGAGGTGTGTTCGATAAAAAGGGCCATTTGACTATCAAAGATCGAAGTGATCATACAGAAACCGGGCTTTGTAAGCTAAGCGCAGGGTGCGTGAAGGAACGAGTATCCTGGTTTGAGGCAGATTAGAATAATAATTAGGAATACGTAAATTATTTTCCCCAAGTCCTATACTTTCCGTTGCTAAGTGACCATACACATTGCAAAGGTGTTACGTCTTTATAAGTGATTACTCATGCCAGTGGACGGTGTTTATAGATTTCTTTCCTGTAAGCAATTTAAGCTTTACATGTATTTTAAAAGGTTTGACAAACACTTGAAACGTTGCCATCCACGAATGAAGAGAGAGGATAATTTAAACTGTCCTTCTCCAAACCACAACAATCATTGTCTGGTGAAGGAAAGCGATCGAGAACGCCGAGCGTGTCAAGTTATCGGTTGCCGCTTCTATAGAGTCCTGATGTCTTGGTTAGACTGGCATATGGAAAAAAATGCACCCAGCCAAGATGAAAAATGCGGACAAGCAAGCAGTTGCCGGTCACTCTTTTTTCTAGCGAGGATGATACTGAAGACGTTTCTGTTAAAGATAAGATTAAAGAAATAATTGCAAGGCTGTAGCAGCATCTTCAATCACCAAACAGCTTTTTTAAAAGCCAACGAAGTCAAAAAAAGTCACTGATCAACTGAATCTGAAATGTGTTACACTTTAATTTAAAATAAGAATCTCTCTTATATTAAAACACTGAAATGAATGCAATTGCCTGAAATTTTAAGAGCGTACCTTGAATGATTTTTGCATTGGAGTTCACGGTGAAAGATTGTTTTAGCAAAACCTACTCTTTCTTATGAGGGTTTGGTTACAAAGGAGTAAAAAAACACTCTCAAACAGGATTTGCGCACTTTACCGGCGCTAAAAACTATTTTTTGCGCGTGTGAGACTGAAATAGTGAATAAACGTTGACTCCCGATAACTCAAACCCTTGCTATTTCAAACCAATTTTCCTTTCCTTTCAAGTCACATTCTATATAATTTTACCCTCGGTAACTCGAACCTTTTTTTAATTTCCCTTGAAGGTTTGAGTTATCGGGAGTCAACTGTAGTTTTTTTTTTTGTTCAAAAACAGCCGTTTTGTGAGTTCGACAGGGAATTAATCAATCGATGCTTGTTTTGTTATACTAGTAGTTCATTGCCATTTTGCGGTAACTTCTGTCAAAGACTGAAGTTTGAAAAAAATTTCTTTTTGTTATTTATGATTTGCCGCGTACATGCGCATTCCCACCGCTTATTCTTCAACTGGCCTTTTCATATGTTAAATGCCGGAGGTAAGGCTTACGTTGAGTTAATGATTTATTATTACTATTATTATTGCTTTGAGCAGCGTTTCATGTCTTGCGTGTGGTCGCTCTTAAGTTTGAAAAGGTGACAAGAAGTGCCAACTGCTTTGTTTCAAACATGCGCCTCTATTATCACTGATTATAACAAAGCAAATACTTGATTTGTCTATGAGGTCATTCCCGAACTCCCCATAACCTGAACCTTTTTCAATTTCCCTTGAAGGGTCGAGTTATGGGGAGTCGACAGTAGTTTTTTGTTCGAAAACAGCCATTTTGTGAATTTGACAGGGAATCAATCAATCCATGTTTGTTTTTTTTTTTATATATATATGCTGGTAGTTCATTCACATTTTACAGTAACTTCTGTCAAAGAATGAGGTTTGAAAAAAATTGCGTGTTTGTTATTTATGATTTGCCGTGTACATTCCCACCCCTTTTTGTTCAACTGGCCTCTTCATATGTTGATTGTCGGAGGTAAGACTTACGTTGAGTTAATGATTTATTATTGTTTAATATTATTATTGAACCAGGGCAAGCCTCTGTTCATATATAGGATAACCCATTAAACAAATCTTAAATGCTGGCTATTCACGCAACTCAAATAAAAGTGAATAGAAAATGTTGCTTGTCACCAAAACTAAATAATGCATTTGTTATTAATAAACTATTTGGTTTTGGAGAGCATAGTGATTGACAATATGAGTATGACTGACAACAGCATTGTTGGTTTCAAACCATCACTTATCTGAGCATGAATGCAAGGAGCAAATACATGTCAATCCCGAATGAAAACCCGCCTAAAAGAGCACTCTCCTCCTCCCTCTTCTGTGAAAGCGGTGCAGCTAAATGCGTGTGAAACTGCATTTATGTGCAAATAAACATGAGCCCGAGAATTTTTTCATTTATTAGCCATGACCATTACAGAAGCAGTAATCAAATTTGGTCAGGTGACGTTAAAATCTTCTACCATCAGTATAAAGGAGCGCTTTTTCCAAAAATTGACACCGACAGCAAATTTTTATTCTCTTCAATCATAACAAATGGCCATAGATCATCCTTCACTTAATGACCATTTTGAGCGTCAATCATTCGCAAATCAAGGAGCAGGTACTAACAAAAGACAGTTGAATAAAGGCGCTCTTAAAAAAAAAAGCGTTGAAGTCTCATGCTTGTTAATTGTTGTAGTTAACCCATAACGCACCGTGCCGGCCAAAACCGGCCGTGATTTTGGCCTCATCTGCGCGCACTCCACGATTTGAGCCTACCTCCCCTAGAAGGGAATTTTTTGTCCCCTATTGTTCTCATTGTCTTCAGAAAGGACTGACCAATCAGAATCCACTTACTGCGCATATATTTTTAGGTCTTAGGGGGGCCCAGACAAAAGAGCTTTTTATCTTTAGGAATTGGTGTCCGATTTCAATTTTTGTTGCCTCGTGGGCCGCGCGGCTAAATTTTTAGTCGCCGATTTTCGCGTTTTCCGAAGGAAAACACACCTTTTCGAAATGGTAAATCGAAAGAAGAACTGCTAAGGAATAGTCAACAGTTTCGACAGCGAAAATCCGAGAAATAACGGGGAAGAAATTGCGCTTCGAGTACGAATTGTTGTTTTATCCAGGCGACGAGCGAGCGGACAGCTCAAATCATTATTCAGGCCACGGACTTTCTGCGAAATTTTAGACTACTTCTGGGAATTCAACAGCCAAAAAAATACAGGTTTGATTGTGAATTTGTACTGAAATACTATTCTAATTGACCGATTCTTTGTATTCTGAACAGTTTTTGCGAAATTATTGAGAAACGTGTCCCGCAGGGGTCGATAAATTCGCTTCGAATTGGACTTGTTGTTCCTTCAAATCGCTTGCGCGTCGCTCGTCTCGCATTTATAATTATACGCGTTTCTTTCTAAGGCGTAAACAAAGACTTTTCTGAATAAATTTTTCATTTAGGAAAGCTTTCTGTGTGTTTTTCTTTCTATTTTCATTGAGAAAACGTGACAACTGTGTAATCTTGCGTAAACAAACACATGCTCTCGAGACGGATCCAATTTCGCCCATGTGACGCGCGGATCAAATTACATCGAAATTTCGGAAATTTTTACCTTCAAGTTTGTTTTTTGAAAAATTTTTAATTGGCAACTAGTGTATTTTATTCCATAATTAGTAATTTTAACTATCTTAGACCAAAGGGGTGTTGTTTTTTTTGCCCTGTAAGTTATGTATTTTTACTGCACATGGGTTAGGAAATAACCACTTTGCCAATTTTGCTGAATTTTGGAAAACCTCTGGAAACGGCTGGTGCTTAATGGGTTAACACAGATGACTCGACCAACTTGTGTACCTTAACGCACGATTAGAAATTGGTTTTAAGATCAATGCTTTGGATTCTCATGCATACTGAAGCATTTTACAAGGACGCACGCAAGATGTCGTTAAATTGGATTGTTAATGTTCATAACAATAACAAAGGGTCAGCCCTTTGAATTAACATAAGTTTGGAGTGCAAACAAAATAGCCTAATACATTCCCATTCGTGTAAGTTTGTCGCAAGTTTGACATTTTAGCCAGGTCACATATTCCGACTATTCCGCCTCTGATCGTAAAGATTAAAAATGGCAGGAAAGATGAAAACAGCTCATTTTGCCAAACCTACAATGCAGGTCAAAAGTAGTTGGGACACCTGTCCAATAATCATGTATTCCAAGTAAAGTTGGCTTTTTGGGGTCACAATTGGAGCGTACCACCCCCCTCCCCCCCAAACAATGTTGGAAGATGCAGATAAACAGTATTTTTGTTGAAATCTGTGTTGTAGTGTCAAATCTCAACATTGCTTGGGGGGGAGGGGGTGGGGGGAGATTATTTCAGTAGTATCTCCCTAAGTGTCCCAACACTTTTGACCTGCATTGTCTGAAAACGACTAGTTGGGAAAAAGTGCTGTTAACGTGGTCAAGGGATACCAAGTTACCAAGGCTAGAGTTTTAAGAGCTTTTGATTGTATTTGTACTGAAACTATAGATAACACAATTGCCAGTTTGAACAAAAGGATAGAAGCTATCCTTGCCTCTAAAGGCGGTAGAACCAAATGTTAATCACGCAATGCAGAACTGTGAAAACTGAACATGCTTTATTATTTACACTTCAGTATATTCTGTGAATTTCTAAAGCGTGTAAAGTGTAACTTCATTTTCATGCTATCTGAGGAAAATGCTTGTGTAAATTGTAATTGTCACTTTGTAAAACTCTTCACCGTGGGTTATCACCTTGACGTGGTGGTGAAGCTTGTGAGGCTCAGTGACCTTTAGAGCTATGCCGGCTGGGACCTTGGTCCCTGGCAGGTTCAACCTTGCCGAATTGGTCAAGAGGTAGAGCCCAGACAGAGAATAACCCACCGTTCCTACCGGTAGTAGGTTGAGCTTGGGGCCAATCACCCCTTCTTGTAAAAAGTAACAGATTACGGAAACCTTAAGGTCCCATTTCCCTTAAAGGGAAAAGGACCAAATGATGATGATGATGAAAACTCGTGACAACGAGAAGTTTATCACATGCGTGACATTTGCATTTTGTTGACGTAAAGAACTGAACATTACTCACTACAATACTCACTTTAAATAGTGGAGATTTATGCAAATTGAAAACGTATTTGACATTAAATGAACACAAATTTAGAAAGTATGTATGTTTTCTTTAGTTTGAAGAAACTATTTCTTTCATTATATGAGTTATTGCGCATTTTCAACTCAGTACTCAGTAAAAGCACAAGAAAAGAAAGCTATTAATTAGGTCTTTATATAAAACATTCAATTTACTGAGTAATGTTGTAAACTCTATTCAGACACGTTCCTTTGGAGTGCATTATACAACAATTGTTTTTATATACTCAACAAGAGTAGCCGGCCATAGTTTATTTTTAAACACTGTTCTTCATTGATGCGAAATGAATGCAAACGTTACTGAGTATTGTCGCGAGCATCATGTCGCCGTCAGTCAGCAATGTAAACATTGCTAGGATTCTCTAGAATGAATCGTGCAAAACAATGTCCACAGGGCGCGATTTCTCGCTGTTCACTCTGTGAAATGGGCTTCCAGAACCGGAAAAAAGACCATCTAATGTCCATCATGTTTGTGTTTGTCTGATCTATTGCACCGGCTCTAATGAAAACAATCGGGGGATCCGATGTAGCAAAAAAAGGCGTGTCGCGCGTTAGTTCAATATCACTTAAACAAAAGTTCTTTGGTGCGGGTAAATGGATTGTATCGCCCTCTAGCGCCTGGAGAAGATCAGCCCACGCGATTATTGTTGGATTCCACCGAAAGTCATTCAAAAGAATGACTTCTGCTTGTTCCGCGCCAACCCATGCGAAGGAGCCCGTTGCTGGATTACAGAACGTGTTATAAATTATTTTCAATGGCGATAACATAAAAGTCTTTCCAGAATTGGCAGCTCCATACAAATAAATATTCCGGAATTTTCTTCGACCTTTAGACAGGGCTGTATAAATCGCATTGCAGAAAACCGAGGGGATTATTCCTTGGTTGTCGAGAACCTCATTTGCCGCCACAAACCACCTTCCTTCGCAACCGTTCACGCATGGCGCATCTTTAGATTCTTGTAAGAGCTGTATTCGCGATTTCTTCAGGCGAAGACACTGCTCTTCAGCGTGGGAAAATTCTTTCGCTAATGATAATGCTTCATCCACCGCTTTATTCCCGCGGTTTGCTATAAACTCGGCCAGACAGCGTTTTCCTTCTCGTTCTTGAACCATCGCCAAACATACAAGCTCCAGCCTTGTGGATATTGACTTCTGTTGAATTAGTTTACAAACGTCAAAAACACTTAGCCGTGGATCTTTGATCTTTCTTTGCTTCGATACCCCGCCTAGTTTGCGTTTTCTTTTGTTAGAAGCGATTGCATTTTCCGTTCGAGGACAAGTAGTTAAGTCTGGATGACCCACAGAATGAACCGCTTCGAGGTCTGATTTCGTGACATACTTGTAGGCGCTGTAATATGTATTGTGGCGGTCACTGAAATGAACTTCGATGTGGAATTTTTGGCTCAAGTATCTCTTTACTTGTAGCCATCTACCTCTCTTCTTCAGTTTTACCGCCATGTGAAAATGGTACTTGTTGAGATCGCCATCGGCATCGGTAGTGGCATGACCCTCCATGCTTACCACCCAGTGAGAGATTTCAATGTTAAAGCTATTCCATGCCTCTATTATCGCTTCGCCAAACGTCTCTCTACGGAACTTTTCAGTGTCTGCGCGACTGTACGTTATAATGTAAACAACTCTCTGGCTTTCTGAAGCCTCCATTTTCTCATTGAGGACAACACTCTAAAGAGCTTTCAGAGCCGCGCGCTCACAGTATAACACGATTTCTATGTAAACAACAGACCTTGTGGGCAGCGGATGGCATATCCGATTTAATAAACAAAACACCACGTTTTGAACTCTTTGAAAGTGAAATAAAGCTCATCGTTTCTTAAGCGTTACAACAGTGTGAACATGCAAGTTGTTATTTTTTACCCCGACTCACTGATCTGCATGGTATTCATTTGTCTATCTTTTTCCTGATATACACCTGTTGCGCCTTTCCCGTATCCATACTCTAATATGACAATACGAAAAGTGCGGCAATTGAAATTCCTTGTATATTGTTCACAAATATGTTCTTCTTGCTTACCAAACAAGAGTTCTCATAAGAAGCCCCGCTTTTCATCGACCAATAGGCCACAAACCTGATCTCTTTCAAGTACTCACTTTCAGACAATGCAGGTCAAAAGTAGTTGGGACACCTGTCCAATAATCATGTATTCCAAGTAAAGTTGGCTTTTTGGGGTCACAATTGGAGCGTACCACCCCCCTCCCCCCAGACAATGTTGGAAGATGCAGATAAACAGTATTTTTGTTGAAATCTGTGTTGTAGTGTCAAATCTCAACATTGCTTGGGGGGGAGGGGGTGGGGGGAGATTATTTCAGTAGTATCTCGCTAAGTGTCCCAACACTTTTGACCTGCATTGTAGCTTTTATTATGAGGACTTGAGTTTGATCAAAGGAAGATTGATCTCTGCCCTTTAAGAAGCATTCCTACTCAGGTTATAAAATACTCAGAAGGATCAAAGATCAATCTTAGTGATATATATCAGCCTGATTGTCAGTGATCAATGTTTATACTTATCCTTATCATCCAAACTCGTTTATAAAAAACTTGTCTTTTGTGTGTTAATCGTTTTAATTTACTGACATCATTGTTCCCATTTAATACTCAAACCACAAGAATCTTTTCAAGGTAGAGACAAGCCCGTAGAGTGTATCAACATCGCAATCTAAGAAGCCTGTAAGTTAAGATTTTTTGAGTTGGTTTACTTCATAAACAAGCTTATTCTTAGCCAAAAGAAGTTACATCGGTGGCTGTCAATCCGCTTTACCGAAACCGTTGATACTAGTAAGCCCTACAGACCCGAAAGCCTTCGAGATGTAGCCTTCTGCATTTAAGTTACTAAATGTTTACGCTTTCTTACAGCAGTTTTGCCAACAACTTAGCAGTCAGCAAACGAGCTCTAAAATAAGAAAAATAACAAGAACAAAGTATATTCAGAAAAAAATGTTGTTGGCTATGACTTGTCTTTATTTTGTGGCTCCTAAAAGAGCCGTTTTGTGTGATGTTCCATGAAGTGGTTTTGAAATTTGATCATCCGTAATACTAGTTCTTGTTCCAACGCGTCTAAATTAATCAGCATTGAAATGACATTCTCCCTGAGTTGAAAGTATTGTTCTAAAACCGGCTGAAAATTTTGCAACATCGGCGGGGAAGTGTTTCCTAGGTAATTCAGTGTATGTATCGCTCAGAGACGACTTTCTGCTAGAACTTCCACCAGCTGAAGTCTCTCGTCGTGTATGTACTCGATCACGTCCATAGCAAATGTAAAACAGAAATGATCCTAAAACTGCCAACTGTTATATATTATAGTAGACAATGGATTCTGAAAAATGGTTTCATTGAGGCTTAGTTTTTAGTATAACCTCAGAAAAGCAATCTCACATATTGTTTTAGAGCAAAATATCTAAAACAATATGTGAGATAATGCTTTGTTTATGTACCTAATAGAAAGCACAAGCTTTTCTAATTGGTTACTTAAATTAAAATCAAGTACATATTTAAAGACGTTCCTCTGTTCAGGAAGGCATTCCGGTTTTACAATCATGGCAAGCGATCCTTACGCGTTTACAGAAGAAAGCTACGAAGGCACTGGACTGCCTGATCTGAACCGTTCTTTATTGGAACTTTTTAACAAATTAAGCTCAGACGAGGAGTTTCATGGCTTTGAAGAAGAGGATGAGCACGTTGGCGTTCGAAGCCAAGTAAAAGACTCATCACCGGGGAGAGGAAGAGAGGTAAGAAATCGACATTATTAATTTTGCCTACTTGTATTCGATTTATTTCGTTTTTTTTTTTTATTTGGTTTAAACTCTGAAAAGAAAATTGGTTTGCTACATAAGGCAGCCAATTAATATACGTCGATAGGTTCTGTATAACACGAATTACCGTATAACACCTAGTCAATCACTGGAACTTTGAGTAGTGTACTAGATGAGTAGATGTAGCCTTGTGCTACTGCTGGTGACCAAAGAAAACTGACAAAACTTGTGGGTTGGGTAAGAATATTGAGTTCGTTTCCCTTACTCAGGTTTGATACTTGTAAAATGAAGGTGAATCTTGCTTACATTTATCTGATAATAAGGTATCCGGTCGTTTCGCTACAAAGTCAGTGGTTTTGCTACACAGTTAAGTAAGAAAATGTGATTATTTCTCGTTCTTAAATTGAGTTCAGGTGAAAAATTATCTTAGTTGTTTTTACTTTTCACAATAGCATGAGAAATAAATTGAGTTCAAATATTAGAGAATTTGTCCATTTTAAAACGTAGCGAATCGATTAAACTGCAGTATAGCGAAACGACTTTGTAGCGAAACGACCAGTAAGCGATGATAATATACTGTTTCGAGTGCTGTCGTGATTCCGATTTAAAGTTGTGTTGGAGTGTTCCATCAGGTGATCAATATCTGACCGGGGCAGTGTCTTTTCGCTGAGGTCATTTTAAACACCTTGAAAATTGGGGTTGGTTCTCGCAAGACTGTCCCTAAATAGCTTCATTTGACTCTTAGCGCTGTGTGTTAAATTGATTTTGTTTCTGCAACATACTAATGCGTTTCATCATGTCTTAGGTTCGACGTTGCCGAGAAAAAAAATACAGATCCAGCCGAAGGGCCACGAAAGAGAGTCAGACGACCAGAAAGGTTAGAAAAACTTTCCTGGATTTACTTCAATGTTTTGTGGGTTGTAAAGTAAAAAACCAATGTTCCAGAATCTCTTAGTCTTGCAAAACGTTTTCCACAAAAAAAATGAAGCTGATGGCACTGAAATTTCCAGATGACTAACTGACCTTGGGCCCGTTTCTTAAAGGTCCGGAAACTTACCGGGCCTGATAGGTATCCTTTTAATTGTATTTTAGCCTATTGCGCAGTGATATAGATACAGACATGGTACTTGGCCAATGTTTTTATAGAATTATACGATTTTAAAATTTGGTATTTAAAGTTAACAAAAATCGACTTCTTTTAAGAAACATTTATCACCAAAGATACTTATCGGGCCCGGTACAATGAGGTTACTGGGACATTCGAGAAACGGGCCCCTGGCTTTTTGACGCTAATACACCTGAAGAAATTACTTGAACTTTTCGGTTACCTAATTTAAGGTTACCATATACTTTCAGAGGTGTCTCGCGTCCACGCAATACCCCTGATCAAATTAAAGTTTATAGAGCTGGCTATCAAATTATACCAAGATCTTTTAAAATAGAATAAATTGTCGAATTTTTAGTGCTGTCTTCTCAAATCAATTTTTGTACTTGAAGGGGCTAAAACTAAAAGGGAATTTGTTCGTTTGCCGTCATATTTGGAAAGTATGTAGTTTAACATATAAACAACAAAAAAAGGTCTGTGAATTTTCTCTTTCAAATATTTTCCCCAAGAGCTCTGTAACTTTTCACTGGGGTTAAATATGGCAAGACGCAGACACGCTGTTTTAGCGCTTTGGGTCTGGAAACTGAGGAGCAAATTGAATTAGCAAAAACAACATTCGTTTTGACTTAGCTTAAGGACGGTCGCAATTAGATGTGGTGAAAAATTCGATAATTCATTTTATTTCAAAATTCTTAGTATAGTTTGATAGCCTGATACTGTGTAAACCAGACTCGCTACATCGCTAGGACACAAGAAACCTTAAAAGGTATATAGTAACCTGAATTGAACCATTTGTGTTTGAGTTCGATTTTGTTCCCTTTCCGAAACCCAGTCGAACTTAATCGAATGTTGTAAACCACCTAAAAATAATTAGGTGAAAGGAACAACAGTTTGATGTCAATTCACCGGAACATCATTTTACAAGGCTGCCAATTTAACGGGAATTATCTGTACTTGGATTATGGGGTAACGGGAGATTATCTGAGCAACCGCCATGCAGAGTTGTAACTGTATGGTGATATAATCATTCAGTAACCGAAAAAAATTCCGAGCTTGCATTAAGTTATCATAGAAACGAGCATTCTAAGGGTATGCTTTTAAGCTGTTGAGATCTGAAAACGAAAATACATTTTACAGAAAGAGAGGAGAATCGAAAGATGAGACTTAATGGGGGAGCACTCTTAACTACCACTCCTTGCTAAGAAAAGCTTCTAGCTAATTAAGAATTGATTCTTGCATCAGTGTGCTTCATTGAGATATGAAGCACGCGGGAAGTTTGGAGAGCACGAAAGATGCGTGCGAGTTGCAGAGAGAGCAAACTAGCTTCTTGAGTGCTCTCCTAATTACCCAAGTGCTTCATATCTCGATGAACGCACAGCTGACGCATGAATCAATTGTTTTATAACATTTTCAACGTGTAGTTTAACCCGTTGATTATAGGTTGACTAGACGTTTTCCAACCATTCAACCAATGTGCAAAGTAAAAAAGGGTAAAAAAGTAACACCCCTTCGGTGTTAAAGTTTCTAATTATTGAATAAAATACACTGGTTGCCAATTCGGTAAAAATATTCCAAAAAGCACACTTGAAAATTTGATCCTTGCGAGGATATGTGTTTGTTTACACAAGATTTATGCAGTTGTCACCTTTCATCAATGAAAATATAGAAAAAATACAGAGAACCGTAGCTTTCCTTATTGAAAAATTTATTCAGATAAGTTTTTCTTCTTAGAACTTAAGGCGTACAATTTATTAATCTGCGCAAGCGATTTGAAGGAACTGCACGTCCATTTTGAAGTAAAAGTTATCGAATCTGAGTGTCGAACACGGTTTTCAACACTTTCTCCAAAAAAACTGTTAGGAATACAAAGAATTGGTCAATTAGAAAGGTATTTAAGATTAAGTACAAATTCACAATGAAACCTGTAATTTCTTGTGAACTGGATTCCCACAGGTACTCCAACATTTCCAAGAAAGTCTGTGGCTTAAATAATAATCTGTGTGAGATGTCTGCTTGCTCGTTTGCCAGATAAAACGACAAATTTGTCCTTGCAGCACAATTTCTTCGCCAATTGGTATTATCGGATTTCTGCTGTTGAATCTGCAGAGTATTCCTTGACAGTTTTTCTTTCAGTTTATGGTTTCGAAAAGGTGTTTTCCCTCTGAGAAAGCGAAATTGGTATCTGAAAATTAGTAGCTTTGCGAGACACGATGACACGGGCCTTGCTTGTTCTTTTTACCTTTTCTTTGTTTTTTTTTTTTGTTTTTTTTCGGGAGTTAAAAACTTCACTCCCAAAGAAAAAGTAGACAGATTTTCTTCATCAGCTGACTCGCTTGTTGCCATTTGTAGTGAAACTTTTTGCTGAAGTTTTCCCCGTTTTTGAATGCAAAATGCCGAAGTCACTCAGGGCATTTGTTTGTTTGTTTGTTTTTTTTCCCAGGCATCTGTTTGCTGACGTCATCAGCGTGCACAATTGGAATATGAAACGCTCGTGAAATTGAATTTGATTACTGTTAACAAATCGCTTTCATAAATAAAACAGAAAGAAATACTAATTCAAAAATTTTGCAAACATAGGCATCCCTAATTACTGTGAAGAAAATTTCCTGTGTTTCTGTGCAAAGAAAAGTAGCCTAAAATAATTCTTTGGAAGACCCGGGTCACTCATACAAAATTGACAATTCTGGGTGAAAAACATAAACAATAAATTCCAGTTCAAGTCGTGTTTACCAATCATGGGCTGACAGAAAACAAAGTTTTGGGGCACAAAATTTCGCTCTCCCTAAACCTGGTTGGTTTGTTTCTTTTCAGTAAGCCTAGTAACAGCAGTCGCACCAAAAACTAAAAGAATAGTAAAACACAGTGAAAAAAGGTAGAAAAATGTAAGAATATGTTTCTATTTTTGAAGCGTTGGTACCGCCATCCTTTGTCTTTATGACTATCAGTGCAGTTACACTTAAACAGCAGTTAATTTGTGTTGTTCTTGAAACGTGCATCCATTTCCAGTTACTGGAGTTGACTGTTCCGTGTAGATTGTAACTCCTATTCAAAAGTAACCCAAACAAACCCCCTAAAATACTATTTCGCTTTTGACGCATATGAAGTTTCAGTGTGAAAGCAATAGAATTTATTCTAATGAGACAAATGCGTGCTTTGCTTTCTGAACCCGAAGGACACATCAAACGGATGATTTGCCAAATAAGGGTTTCACAATGCAACCAAGATTTTACAACACACAAACCTAAAAAAATGCGCATATTTCTCTATAGATCTATTGACCTATTAATTTATACTTTTAGGTGGAAACGAAATGTTCGAAAGGACGCAGGAGTACGTGGGCTGCAGCGACCGGTTCACCAGGTAAGAGTCGTTCCTGCCAGCAGCACGGGAAATCTGTGTGACTGCACGAACAAATGTTTCAAACCGGTGGAACCGGAGCTGCAGTACCACATTATAACGCAGTTCAAGAAAATAAAAGACAAGGTCCATAAGACCAGTACCTAAGGGGTCAAATTGTGGCCAGCTACCCCAACTGGGTTGGCACCCAGGGAAAAGGAGGAAGATATAAACCAGCTACAAAACCGAGGAAAAAAGAAAAGTACCTACAAGTACCACATCACTACAGGTAAATTTGTTGGAATTTACATTTTAAGTATGAGTTGGGTAGCTGTTAAAAACGGATACCTCACTGTAGTTCCCATTCTCACCGAACGTTTATTCCATCCCCTGAATTTCGGCAAATTTTGGCAAGTTATTCTGGATCCTTTCTTCTGGTGCCCGGGTTCAGTCCCTATGTAGGGTGCAGAAGAGAGAGTTCAGGTACTAGACTGTTAGAAAGTGTGTCTATACTTCGTCGCCATGGGAGTGAAATTATCATTTTGTTTTGTTTATCATCACATGCATCTTAAATAGGTGCCATAGAGCCGAACGTTTTCTAAGATTGTTCCTTTATTGCTAATAGCATTTTTTTTATTTTTGGCTTCCTTTTTTTCCCAATTATGAATTAATTGATTGCTTGCTTGCTTGATGGATTGATTGATTGATTGATTGATTTATTGATTGATTTTCAGAAACTAACCAACAAATCAACGTGTGCAAAACAGCATTTATGTCCATTCATGGAATTGGAGAGAAACGCCTGCAGAGAGTATGTTCAACACCATCACCAATAACAATGCAAGGAAAACACAACAACAGGCCAAACAAAATAAAGCCAGAAACCATCGAGTGGGTAAGATAATTTCTGCTTCTACTTTAATCGTTTGGGTCGATGTTAGTATTACCACCAGTTCAACTCATGATTCTATATATAGTCAATATACTACAATGCTGCGTCAAAATTAAATCTTACACCAAGATTTTCCGTACGTTTTCCGTCTAATGCAACACCATCTTAAATTAAGATGGAAATTATCGTATTTCAAGACAGTAGATCTTAAGGTTACCGTGTAACATCAGAGGTATCTTGCGTTCAAGCGATTTAGCGCGTCCAGTTTAAGCCTGGTTAAGCTAATCCTGGGTTAAAAAAATTCTGATTTATGTATGTTGACTAATCGATGAAGATTCTTCCTAAAAAATTTTATCCTTTATTTTTGACTAAGACTTTTCTTTACCATTATCTTAAAATTAGCTATTAAATACATTTAAAATAAGCGAGAGGAAAACTTTGGTTAATTTTTAATCGGGGATCTCACATGGTCATGCATCGTTACACAATCCACTGCAAATTTAGGGTGAAAAAGGCGCACCACCTGGACAAAAATGTTGATATACCTGTAGTTGATGACTTTAACGACCGTTTTGTTCTTTTTTTATTCTAGATAAAGAATCACATTAAGTCCTGTCCAAGAATGACGAGCCACTACTCCAGAGCCGATGCCCCCTTAAAAAGATTCCTTAACCCTGGCCTGAGCATACAACGGATATATCAGCAATACCTGGAGGCAAAGGAGCCTGAAGTTGTGCAAAGGGAGAAAGATATAATTAAGGCAAGGCAAGAGAGGAGGTTTCCTTTACCACCAAAAATCAAGCCGGTGGTCACGGAACACAGGTATCGTCACATATTTAACACTGAATTCAATTTAGGGTTCGGTCTTCCCCGCACTGACACCTGTGCCACTTGTGACAGGCTTAGTCTCAGGATTAAGTCTGATCCAAGTGATGTAGTTCCCCAGCAGTGTAAATTACCAGCTAGTATCATCAACTGGATTATAGATTTTTTATCAGACAGGTCCCAGCATATTAAATTTACATCAGTGTGTTTTTCTGAATGGGGCCCAGTCCCTGCCAGTGTACCACAGGGTACCAAACTAGGCCCGTGGTTGTTTGTTCTAATGATTAAGGACCTTGATACGAACGCACAGCAATGGAAATATGTGGACGACACCACGGTGTCTGAAGTAGTAGTAAAAGGCGGAGAAAGTCATGTGCAAGCAATAGCTAACAGAGTAATAAAGTGGTCCCACGAGAACAGGGTTCAATTAAACACCGATGAGTGTAAAGAACTCAGGATCTCCTTTGCTTAAGAGCAAAGAGCCTTTGATCCCGTTATCTTAGAAGGGAAGGAGGTAGAATTAGTTACTAGTATTAAGCTACTAGGCCTTACAATAGCGAACGATCTAACATGGAACGTCCATGTAACTGAGATAACCAAAAAGGCCAGCAAGAGACTCTATTTCCTAACTCACTTAAAAAGAGCGGGAGTTCCGAAACAAGATCTAGCAATGTTCTATGTATCGTGCGTGAGATCTGTTATAGATTATGCAGTACCTGTCTTTTTCAACGGTCTCCCCAAGTACTTAAAGACAAGCTGGTACGGCTCGAGAAAAGAGCAAATATCAATAATAACATCAGGAAAGTGCAATTTGGCAATAGAGGTGGGGGTAACACCCATTTTGGATCATCATTACGGTCTATGCAGCAAGCTTTGTGATAACATTGTTAGTGATCCAAACCATAAATTGAAAGCGCTCCTTTCACCAGGTTATGACAACTCACACTATAACCTAAGACGACAGCGTCATTTTAATATACCGAAGCTTTGTACAAACAGAAAAAGAAACCCTGTTATATATGCGATGTCGAGGCTGTAGTTTTATCCCACTTTATAAGTTAACATATTTTAATATAAATATTTTATATAGAATTTTTAACACTGTAATCAGTTTTTTATTAATTTTTTAAAGTATCATAAAACATTTGTAAATAATTGCGCAATTTAGCCTTTGGCTGTGATGCAGTTTTTAATAAACTATCTATCTTTGTTTATCTATCATCTATCTATCCAGCAGGAATTAGCGGATCACGAGGACAGGGTAGCACAGAGCTATTGGACCATGCGGGGCGACAAAAAGGCAGCTGTCGCCAGCTGGTCTAATACTATTCGTTCATTAGGTTCAGCTGCCTGCAGGTCTGTGGATGCTTTTGACATGATATCATTCGACTTCCAACAAAACTTGTCTACCCCGAATTTGCACCACAATGATATTTTCTATGCAGGTCAACTTTGGACGTGCAATTTTGGAATTCATGATTGTGTTGCAGGTAAGGGGTTCATGTGGGATGAGACAGTGGCAAAGCGTAGGTCTTTGGAGGTCGCCTCTTGTCTGAAGCACCGTATAGGTGCTAGGTCTTTGGTTTCTGATTGATGCGGCAGTGGCCAAAACAAAAACCTCATTGTCGTTGGCTTGTACAACAAACTTGATCTTAGCGGGGTCTACGATATCCTTAATCATAAGTTCCTCCCGAGGAGGCATACCTTCTTCAGGAACGACACGAACTTTGCCGAAATCATAAAGAGGAAGGCAAGTGCCACCATGTACGTTCAGAGTGATTGGTTTTTGGTTGTGAAAGAAGCCCACTGCCGAAACCCCCTTCGAAGTTGCTTTGCAACAGGAGAACTTTTTGATTTATAAGGATTTCATTTCTGGATGTTACACTAATCGGTCTTTTTCTTCTCATGTGGCCTCCCCTGGCTTAACTTTGGTTGGGGGGAAGTGAACCCAGTCACTGGCAAGTTAACTTTAGTGCATCATCCAGACAAAGTTTGGACGCGCTGCACTTTATCTGATGGGAAGCTTTGGAAAAAGGTGAAGATCCTGAAGGAAAGGCCAGGAACTGTTCCCGTAGAACAGTTGTACCATACTCGCCGGTACCAAAGCATGTTAAGGTCCGTGACCTTAAAAAGATGGCTTGGGAACACATTCCTTCCCCTTAATGCAACTTTTATTTAGAAATGCCCGTTCAAGTTGAGAATGGAGATGAAACAGAACATGAAGACAGTGACTAGCTGGTCGTTTTCTATATTTCTGCGGAAGCTCTCCTCAACCTATTGGCCATTTCTCTCTCTTTCTCTCTGTCGTCCTTTTTCTGGTTATCTTTTTCTCGTTAACGGCTTTTTTAGAAGCCATTTGTTTTCTTTTCTTTCTCTCTTCTTCTCGCCTTATTATAAATTAATCGAATCTTAATTGCTTTATAAATTAGAAATGAAAAACGAAATGAGTACTTCAAGCAGCTTTTGGGTAACTATATCCTTTCCTCAGCCTAGCACACAGGTGTTTTCTTCCCACTCACTCGATTTGGCACGAAAAATTCGTGACGTCACCTAATAGCCTTCTGTGGGAACTTTTCCAGCAGACACGCAAGCTGTTACCATGCCCTTACTCCCTGGAGAACGCCTAGGGAGGTTGTTCTTTCCTTTAATTTTTGCTTTCGTATTTATTTTATTGAGTTTATTTGTCATGATCTCTACAATTATTGTAATCGCATATGTAGATTTAAGAGCGCCTGTCCGTAAAAATCAAACATATCGCGGCAAGGGTGGAAAATTCGATTTCTTTCATATTTTAATGTCAGATAGGCTAGGATATAACTAAAATCACTGTATAGTTTTTTCGGTGAAATATCCTTTTATTTCAAAGAAAAATGCAAATAACGAAAATCCGTTAAAATCGTCATTTGAGGCGCTAAATTATTACACGGGTTTGAGAGATTGCGTGCGAGAACAAATCATTTTACCGCTTTTAAAACACGAAAATCTTTTTTACAATCTTTAAATATCCGTTTGGAATGATTTTGGGAAATATTGCGTCGTTCTGTGTATGTGAAATAATTTAATTTCGAAGGCATACAATTCACTGCAGTAAAAGTACTTGGTGAATAAAATTAATTTTCACCATGTGGGAAACCTTCAAATCAATTAAGCTTCTGGTGGTTGAATGTTAGAAGGATGGTCTATACATTCCTGTAAAAATTTCTTTGGGCAAATGATGAAGAGCGACGTGAGAGCTTATCAAAGTCCGTACAAAATGTAAATATTTGAACCCTCGCGGTAAACATTGAAGTCGCGGGTCAGACAAAATTTTTAGTCGGTGTTCATGTCTTGACCCACATTATGTTAAAGTAAGCACATAGAAAAACATTTCGAAATGTTCTAACCTAAAAATATGCTTAAAGACAGGTCCAAATGCCATTTTAGCACGATCCTCTGGTCGTTCGTCGCATAAGTTTGAGCCGGCTGTTTGTAATAAGTGTCCGATGTTCACCAAGAAAACTGGTCGAATACAAATCTTTGATCAACTTTCGGCCCATTTCATCAAGACTGAATCTTTTTCAATGGCTAAGTCATTTGTGAAGTATTGCTTGGTTTACAGTGTACGAAAATATAACATCTGATCGCTGCTAGAATGACAAAAAATGTCGGCTCTTTCAGGATGTTCAGTCTATCTTGCATTGCAGGGAGCCGTTTGTTCGTCACGCAATACCACTCAAGGCCACTTTAGGGGGTGGAGGAGGGTGAAAAATGCGAAAGCGCTTGATTACTGAACAGGTATACCCAAGGCCGTAACTAAGTCTGGGTCTGCTGTGGCTTCGGCTGTTTATTCATCTGCTATTACTTCGTTAGGTGTGTTGTTTTTCAAATACTATTAAATATATGTTCTAAATTAAACAATATTTAATTTGAAGATCTTTCTAAATTTAAAAATGAAATCGCTAAAAGATTTCAGTCGAATTTATGGCTATGGCTATGGATATGGCCATTCGGCGGGAGAAAGAATCCCCAAAGAGTAAGTAAGTAAACAAATTCTGGTCTTGCTAGTTACTTGGCGCCATTTGCATGCTCAGAGGGGGGCACAAGTGAATTTTTTTGAAGTCAAGTTTGTTACACTGAAAATGGAGGGTTGTAGTTCTTTCAAGGCCCTTGTTTGTGGTACAACACTACGACTACGCGGTACAAGCCACCAAACGTGTCTGGATACTACCTGAAGGAAATTATGGTGTTACGTAACGCGCGTGGGCCACAACATCATCCGTCCCGAGAGCACCCTCCTGTCAGAAGCCCCACCCCACGCCAGCACCACATAAAAACCGGTTATTATTATCAACTGAAGGATTGGAACATTTTTTTTTTGTGAGGGATGGGGGAGACGGTATGGGGTGCTTACTTGTTTTCAAAATTAGATAAATGGAGGGGAGGAGAGCGTATCAAATTTGAGGCCGAAACCATCATGTGGCATGATGATTGGTTTATGAATTAGGCAAGGAAATTGAAGGTGATAACAGTAACTCGAAGGGAGTTAGGTTATTACAGGCTGGTTTTATACCAATCTCCTCCCACGCCCTTCCCCACCCCACCCCTCCTCTGGTCCGTAAGTAATACGACATTAACTAGGCCCTAAGTGTCGCCTATCAGATTGGAAAAAGAGCACTCTTCCACATTTCAGACTGCATTTATTAGTCAATATATAGGAGCCGATTCTGCTCCTCGCTTGAGTTACGTCAACAGAACGCCATAACCTGTTCTGGCTAGCCCTATCTACCTGTCAAGGACAGCACACTTACCTGCAGCGGATCGGAGTTATGTCCAGACTATTAACGTACCACTTACAAGCTGTTATAGAAGTTGCGCAAGCTGTTTAGTTGAGGTAATTTTTTTTTCAAGTTTTGGTGAACGGACTAGCATAACTAAGAGGAGTAAGAAAAATAAGGCCCGAAAAGCTGTTATATCTAACACTAAGAATAGTGCTGGCCTGCAACCAGTGATAAATTAATGTTGGGGCTTACCAAAGATGAAGCAAGCAAGGAAAGACGAAATTCATTAAATAAATCGTTTTTTTTTTTTTTTTGAATTTTGCAGTTTTGTGTTTCAGAACCTAGAGTATGTACTAGTTCCAGGACTAGTACCGAGTGCAGCCTTCAAGCATTTTAGTCCTCGCCCATGCCCATGACATAGTATGACAACTAGATGCCTGCAATGAGGGATATTTTTGGTTTCATACTAGGATCTATTGCATTTAAAGATGGAAAGAACTAGCTAAAGGACGTGTAGTGATCTTCATCAGTAAATACTGATACTGTTTAGTAAAATCTTATTCCCCCCTCCCCACCCTCGCAATGGCAACGCTCTCAACAACCATGCCTGCGGGCGCAAATGAGTTCGCGAATACATAAATTATCTGGATTTTAGCAAGGGAAAAATAACATAATGTAAGGTATCACTTTTTAAATTGTTGTTGTTGTTGTTGTTGGTGTTGCCTTGAGCATCTTCAAGTTCAGTTATCAAGCGTTTCGCATTTTCACCCTCCTCCACCCCCCTAAAATATCCAGGACATTGTATTGCGTGAGGAAAAAACAACTCCCTGCAATGCAAGATAGATAAAGATAGACTGAAAGCGCCGACATTTTTTGTCATTCTAGCAGCGATCAGATGTAATGTTTTCGTGCACTGTAAACCAAGCAATACTCACAATTGACTTAGCCCTCGAAGAAGATGCAGTCTTGATGAAGTGCACCGAAAGTTGATCAAAGATTTGTATTCCACGAGTTTGCGTGGTGACTACATCGAACGTTTAATACAAACAGCCGGCTCAAACTTATGCGACGAACGACCAGAGAATCATGCTAAAATGGCATTTGGACCTGTCTTTAAGCATATTATAAGGTTAGAACATTTCGAAATGTTTTTCTATGTGCTTACTTTAACATAATATGGGTCAAGACATGAACACGGACTAAAAATTTTTTCTGACCCATGACTTCAAAGTTTTCCGCGAGGGTTCAAATATTTGCATTTTGTACGGACTTTGAGAAGCTCTCACCTCGCTCTTCATCATTTGCCCAAAGAAATTTTTACAGGAATGTATAGACCATCCTTCTAACATTCAACCACCAGAAGCTTAATCGATTTGAAGGTTTCGCACATGGTGAAAATTAATTTTATTCACCAAGTACTTTTACTGCAGTGAATTATATGCCTTCGAAATTAAATTATTTCGCATACACAGAACGACGCAATATTTCCCAATCATTCCAAACGGATATTTAAAGATTGTAAAAAAAGATTTTCGTGTTTTAAAAGCGGTAAAATGATTTGTTCTCGCACGCGAGGCTCTCAAACCCGTGTAATAATTTAGCGCCTCAAATGACGATTTTAACGGATTTTCGTTATTTGCGTTTTTCTTTGAAATAAAAGGATATTTCACCGAAAAACTATACAGTGATTTTAGTTATATCCTAGCCTATCTGACATTAAAATATGAAAGAAATCGAATTTTCCACCCTTGCCACGAAATTTAGAGTTTGTCTGATTTTTACAGACAGGCGCTCTTAAGCACTTCATGTCATATGTAGATGGCTATGCAGAGACCGTTCTTATTTCTACATTTGATGATTGTGATATGTTTAATGTTTAATAATGCTTTGCCATGCTAGTATATGTACAATAAAAAAAAAAGAAATTTTAAAAGTTATTAAAAGCACATGACCAGGAAATGATTGGGGGTAACTAAATTCACATACAAAGAATATTCTCCAAAAAAATGGAAACATTCTAAAAAAAAAAAGAAAAAAATGAGACAAATGTTAAATGCGGCTAAAAAGTAGCTTAATTAAATTACCTACTAAAATTGATACTAAGAATTATGAAGTAAAATTTACAAATGGCCTTAAGCTACCCTAACGAGTTACTCCTGATTTAAATGACAGAAATGATCTAAAAGATGGAATTTAAAACTGCTCAATGAAGATGCATGCATAATTTTTGTTGGAATACTGTTCCAGTCTGTTATGTAGGGATTAGAAAATGAAAATTTAAAGTAATTTGTACGTGTCTTGTAAGGTCTTATCTTGAAATTATGGTTCTTACGCGTTTTTGCTAAGATATTAAAATCAAAAAACATATGAGGATCTATGTCACAGTGTCCGAAAATAATCTTGTACATCTGCACTAAGCAGATAAACTTCCTTCATAACTCAAGCGAAGGCCATTTAAAGACCCCAAGTCTCTCCTGATATTCTTTCTCTAATCCACAAATGACTCAAGTAGCTCGCCTCTGTATCGACTGTATACTTTTGATGTGCTTCACTAAATATGGATTCCAAACCTGACATCCATATTCCAAAATTGGATGCCCTTAAGTTTTATATGCTGTTGAGACTCCTTCAGGATTGTTTGAACCAAAGGTTCCTCTTATCAAACCTAGAACTTTATTAGCTTTACCACAGATATAGTTTATATGGTAATCCCAAGACAGGGAAGACTCCAGCCGGACACCAAGGTGCTTATGGTGATCTACTGCTGATAAGGGTTTGTCAGGCAATCCGTACTCATGATGATACGGATCCTTGGATTTCGATAGGTTTGGGATCTTGGTTTTTTCGGACTTCAGAGTAACAAGCCAGGAGTTACACCAGTCAAAGGCACTATCAAGGTCAGTTTGAAGATCTTCACAATCCGACATTGAAGTAACTTTCTGGTGAAGAATACTGTCGTCAGCAAAGAGTCCACAGTTACACTTAACTGCTAAAGGAAAGTCATTAATGTAAACAAGAAATAGCAAGGGGCCCAAAAAACTTCCTTGAGGCACGCCAGATGTTACTTCAGACCAGCCGGAAGAATGGCTGTCAATTACTACTCTTTGTCTCCTGGTAGTCCAGAAGTCTGAAATCCATTCCAACAATTGACTCTTGATTCCGTAATGTTGTTGTTAGTAGCAGGTGTGAATGGGTTGAAGGCTTTTGCAAAGTCTAGAAAAATTGCATCTACAGAGCCACGCTCTTCAAGAATGCGAAGCCACCCATGGACAAGCTGGAACAGCTGAGTTACACGTGAGCAAAGTGGTCTGAAGCAATGTTGATTATCACATAATAACTTATTATCAGAAAGGAAACTCATTTTGTGATTGTGTACAAGACGTTCTAAAGACTTGACAACTACACTAGTTAAAGAAACAGGGTGATAAATATCAACTGCCGTTTGCTCCCCCGACTTAAAAATTGGAACTACGTTGGCCGTCTTCCACTCAATAGGTAGTGTGCCACGAGAAAGGGTGTAATTAAAGAGCCTTGCCAAAGTTTGACCTAGTTCCATGTGGCATTCATGGAGCAATTGCGGGAAAACCCCATCTGGTCCACAGGCCTTATTTACATTTAGAGATTAAAGTACTTTAGCCACTTCACTAGGTGTACAAATCAATTCATTAATGAGATGTGTAGCCAAAACAGTTGAATAATTACATCCACGTCCTGGTATGGATGGTATCTTAGACAATGTAACATTTCGCCAAAATGTCAGTGTAGATTGCAGAGAGATAGTTAACCCTTTCCTTACCAAGTTTTTTGGCCCATTTTTCCAAAACGGTAAAGAAAAACCCAGTTTGCTAATTTAATATACCATTTAAAAGGTCTTGATAAGTGTAATTCATTTCTGAAATCAAGATAACTGAAGGAAGTCAGGTCTTTGATAGAAATGGTTTTAAAACGAAAAAATTCAAAACTGCAAAATTTCAGATTGACTCATGTGATAGGTATTCCTCAAAACTGTAGCTTATTTTGCAGCTTTTAATGCATAGAACACTCTGAGATATGTGAGAGTCTGTAAATGCATTAAATGAAAATATTCAACAAATCATAGGGGTGCTAAACCACATCATAGATACCAGAGGGTACCATTTTTTCCTTCGAAATGAAAAGATCTTTCCAAGCCCAATTTACTAACAAAATTTCACTGCAATGGAGCAAATACTGACCAAGTTATGAGTTCAGGACCCACTATAGTGGGTCTCGGTAGGGAAAGGGTTAATCATCGTTGAGCACTTGCAGTATGAAGGCAAATGAACTAGAGAGCTGATGGTTGTTTGGTTTGTTGCTGGGATGGCCACCATATTGTATTTAGAGCAAAACTGTACATAGGTACGCCATTGAGAGGGTTGCATCACGTGCTCAGGGTTGACTGAGCGTCTGCAGCAGCAGATACAAACTTGGCCTGAAGGTCAAGCTGGGCAAGATATCCTGTTGATATATGGATGAGAGATAAACCAAATTAGACAGTCGCAGATTGAATGATCCAACTGAGTCTGTCCACCTGACAATTTTTTATCCGGGGCAAGTGGCGTGCACAGATGTGGGACGCTAGGCCAAAACAGGTGCTTTGGAGTTGGACAGCTAGTTTGCCCTCACAATTCCTAAGAGAATAGGTAGATATTGCACTCTGATTAATCAAGGGCGAGACCATTGAGATATTTATAGACCATGGTGGCTGTTTTTAAATCACGTTGAAGGTTAAGTTTTTGCCAGCCAAGTTAAACGAAGAGATCATCCGCATTGGCATCATATGAAGAAGAGGTTAAGATACGTGCAGTGTGATTCTGTAGTCTTTGTAGTTTAATAGAAACAGATATATTGCAATTTCCCCATACTACACTACAGTAATCGAAATGAGATTGAACTAAAGTATTATAGATGCATATAAGCGTTTCAAAAGGAACAAAAGACCTGCTTCTCTTAAAGATACCAATGCAGGAAACAATTTTTTTGGAAATATGTTCGATATGTATGTTTCAAGTTAAGTTTTCATCTATATATACTCCAAGAGATTTTGTAAATTCTTCTTGTTTTATAGAATTACCGTCGATAGTAAAGGACGGGAGTGTGTTTAAATTATTTAACCTTTGCTTTGAATCAATCAACAGAAACTCAGTCTTTGACCTATTAAGAGTGAGGTCATTTGCTGTTAACCATTCAGTAATTTTATTTAGATCATCATTCATATTTTCTTCTAGATGAGCGACACCGTTACTGGCAAAGGTCAAATGAGTATCGTCCGCATACATTCTAGGATGTGCGTTAACAAGACAGTTCGGTAGATCGTTTATGTACAGTATAAAAAGAAGAGGTCCAAGGATAGTACCTTGAGGAATACTGCAAGTTTAAGGTTGGCTATCAGAGAGAGAGCCATTTACAAAGCATTTCTGCATACGATTATCCAAATACGATTTAAACCAATTAGACGAGTTGCTTCCTACACCATAGGCCTTTAATTTAGTTAACAAAATAGAATGAGTGACAGTGTCAAAAGCTTCTTCAAATCAAGAAAAATTACTGCATTAATATTACCTTTATCTATATTAAATACCCAATTATTTGTGGTTTCGAGCAAGGCAGTAGCAGTGGACTGAAGTGAAAGAAACCCTGACTGATTACAGAAAAAATAGATTTTTAAAGTTAAATATTCGTAAAATTGATTGTATACGACTCGCTCAAAGACCTTAGCCACAACAGGAATAATAGAAATAGGGTGGTAACTATTTAAATCGGAACATTCTCCCTGTTTAAATAAAGGAATTACTTTTGTGGATTTCCATTCAGTAGGAAAAACACCGGATACAATAGATCTGTTGAAAGTAGCAGAAAGAGAACTTGTGACTAGATCAGCACACCCTCAAAGAAGTCGTGCCGAGATTTTATCTTGGTCTCTTGCTTTAGATTTACAAAAAGTTTAGATAACAAAGGAAAAACTTTTGAGCAGTCAGTGCTTTTGAGTTTGAATCTATATTCTGTCTCCATAACATAATCTAGGTAAGATGGGGTGTCTCCATTCTACTGGATGGCATTGATAAGTTTCAGTCCAATACTAGAAAAATGATCATTACAAGCAGAAGAAAGTTTCTGAGGATCATTAATGCTACTGTTATGTAATTTAATCTCTCTAATAGAAGAGTTGTGGATTTTCCTCAAAGCAAGTTCGTTAATTATTTGTCAAGTCAACCGCAAATTACCTTTGCTTTCACGCAATGCATTTTTGAAGAATTTTTCCTTGGCTTGTTGATTTCATTGGTTACTGCGTTGCGGCATTTTTTAAATATCAACCAATCACATGCATTTCCAGAACGAATGGCCTTCCTTTTGAGACCATCTTTATAATGCATTCTTTTCTTCAGCTGAGGTGTGATCCAGGGTGATTTAGATGCCTGAATACGTTTTTTGTACAGTGGGGCGTTCTTATTAATGCATTTGAATAATAAATATTTCCAATGTTCCAAATAACGTTTGAGCCATCATAACTGTTACTTGTCCCAATCTTGTGTTGAAATATCAAAGCAGGTCGAAATTGTTTAATTTCCTCTAAATTAAAGTAGAATGACCCTGGATCACTCACTGTTTCTGGGAAACCAGTCTAGATAGCCTAAAAAAAAACGTCGTGATAAAACAAGTCGCAAAGACGTGACTCGTTTAGAAAACGATCCTCCTTCTTTAAACGAGGCTTGTTCAAAAAACGACTCCTTCGGAAAAGGAGACTTGTTGAAACGAGACTCGTTTTGCATATGAGACTCTGGAAAAACGAGATTTCTTTGGAAAGACTCGTCTAACGAGACTCGTTTGGAAAGACTTGTTGAATGGGACTCGCTTGGAAAGACTCACTAAAAAGACTCATTTAACGAGTCTCGTTCGGAAAGTGAGACTCGCCAGGAAAACGTGACTCGTTCATCAAACCAGACGCGTTCGTGATGGGAGGCTAGTTAACCAATTAATTTATCCTGTTTATTTCACTGTAAATGGTAAAGTAATGTAATTATCAAGAAAATTATTTTACTTGCAGTCTTGCGTTGACCAGAAACTCCGGCTTTGAATAGTCTTGACTTTGAAAAACTCTGATTAAGGACCATTAACTTCATATATTGTTGTTGTTGTACTTGTTTATGTCAATGTAGGCAGGGGGCAATGAATTCTTTCATTTGGTGTGGAATGATTTATTTCAAATGTTTTCTTTTTTCATTATCTAACTAACAAATTGGTTGGCCAAATATTACTAACGTAAATAATAAAGAGTATTGACGTCATTATTCTAGAGTTGTACCTTTTGTGTACTTAAAAGTCAGTTTAATTTCTACTACCACTATCTGTTTCATCCACAGAAATTTTTATTTTATGAACAATAACCAACAAATATGATTTTTTTTCTTTTCAGTATCTAACTTACAAATTGATTGAGCAAATATTACTAACGTAAATAATAAAGAGTATTGATGTCATTATTCTCAAGTTGTACCCTTTTGTAAACTTAAAAATCAGTTTAATTTCTACTACCACTACCTGTTTCATTCTCGGAATTTTTTTATCAACAATAACCAACAAATAGGTTGCCCATAAGGTATAATAAAGTGCTTCTACCATTCTATCATTCTATCTAGAATACACAACACGATCTATAATTGATAAAGAACACGATGTCAATGATTAGAATAAATGCAAAAATTGCCAATCGAAATATTGAGTCTGAAAATAACACAAATGTCTGAAAGGTAGATAGCGCCACTGAAAACAACATTATTCACGGCTAGAAATGATGTTATCTATTAACAATGATTTGTTCCACCATTTGCGCTCGACGGAATATATTTTGTCTATTCAAAAAGTGGAGGGTTTAAATTTTTTTGTTTAAATTATTCACAATACACTACAATCAGCGACAAAATTAAAATTCGTTGAGCCGCTCTTTTCTGCCGCACTTAAAAATGAACTTAAAAATCTACCACACCTCGAAACACAATACCACTATAACCCTATACCCTTTCCCGTATTCAGACTCATTTTATCAGGGGGGAGTTAGTCAAAGTAAGGGAATCAAGGCTAAAACTATTCAGAAATGTTGTACTCTTAATGACAATGCTTTGGCTACTGTGTCGCAGAGTGTAGGCCGATCTTTAGTTCAGACAATATTCCGTTCTACGTTATCCTCAGGAAAATTCACTTGTTATTCTATTCTAAAACATAAATTACAAATGATTAAAAACTTTATTTCAATCTCCCCCTCCACATCGACCCAATGGTTTACTTGTGAAAGTTTACATCCCCACATCGATCCCTCTCTCATTCTTGTGGGTGGTAGCTTTTTGATGGTTTCGTTTTCCTTTCCTGGAGAAATCACCATCCTATGAAGATGAAAACCAAAAGGTAATGAATTGCCATTAATCTTCTCTGTGTTATATCGAATGTAAACCTGTTTACTTCATATCAGTAATAACCGTTCTTGAAAAGTCGATTTTAAATGGATTTTAACTGATTGTTATTGATATAAGCTCATCATAAGAACAGAACCCTCCCGCAACAATTTTCATTTAATTACCTGACTCCAATCTACTTTCTGACTTTTTAGGGGGGCCTAAGAGGTCTGTCAGGTGTTGTCCATTGGCATGCTAAAAATTTACACGCCAATATTTCACACCAGCTCCTCTCACCTTATCTCTATTGAAACGGGAAATGCGTCAGAAACCAGCTGTAAAAACAAATCCAAGTTTTTTGTGAATACTGCCCTCCAAGTGTATCCGTGGGATTTAATCTCGCCACTCGTGAGGGGTCGTTCTTCTGTCATGGTGGTGAGAGAGGCAGGGAGGTCGTAAATTCTCCAGGAGAATGACACAACCATATCTTCCTTTTCTTCCACTTGTTCCATCACAGTTTCCTGTAGGAGAATTTACAGTACAACTCAGTGTACTCTGGGTTTTTGTTTTTGTTTTGTTTTGTTTTTTTTGTTTTTTTTTGAGGCTATCTAGACTGGTTCCCCAGACACGTGAGTGATCCGTCTCGCTTTCCGAACAAGTAGTTTCTGATATACAAGTCTCGTTAAACGAGTCTTTCCAAACGAGTCTCGTTAAATGAGTCTTTTCAAAGGAATCTCATTTTTCCACGAGTCTCGTTTAAACAAATCTCTTTTTCCGATGGACTCGTTTTTTGAGTGAGCCTCGTTTCAAGAAGGAGGATATTTTTTGACATGAGTCACATCTTTGTGACTCGTAATCGCTAGAGAGATGCCTATAATGGCAGTCTAAAAATCCCCCTCTTTCACTTGGAAAATAACCTCCTTACAAATTTGCAACCCCACTAACATATAACACACACCAACCGAAGTAACACCCCAGCTTTGCAACTTTTTCATAAATGCACAAAAAGGGAGTCAATAAAGCAGACAAAAAACCTACAGTAACTGTAACAGTCACATAATTTATTGATCTCTGAAGAGATTCCTTTTCATATTCTTACAATGACTTTTTTCAGGGTCACTCGAACACAGGCAATAACTTTTCCTTATGGTAGCTGAAACCACATGCACTCCTTCGAGTTCATGTTTTTTTTTTCCATCTTGTGCTGCAAATGTTGTGTATGTGGCAAAAATAAATATTGTATTGTATTGTATAGCTTTCTTTGGTGCGGCAGCTTGAGTAGAAGTTGCAGCCTCATGTAATTTATCTTGTTTTTCCGCTGGAAACAATGTGCATAACATCAAGAATGTTAGAAGTATGATTATCACATAAGCATTAATACCTAATCTGCTGTTATATTTATAGAAGTTTCAGTTATCTTACATGAGTTGAACTGTCAATGTTTCAGTAAAATTTTAAAACTGTAGAATGATCTTTATGTAATAATTTTTTTTCTTAATCTTACCCACAGGGTGTAGATTTGTAGCCTCTCTGTCCTTTTGTTGTCTGTATCTTTTAACTGCCTGCTCTTTGTTTACCCTGTTTGTAAACTGGGAGCTCAAACAAAGAGGCTGGAGCTTTGTATTTTGCACTTGTACTCATTAGCAGGTCATCAATCTCTGACTTTGTTAGGCTAAATAGTTCCTCCTTTAAATCCTCAACATAACCTGTCAAAAGAAAGGTACAATTTATGTGATTATCAGTATGGTAATTACGTTATTGCAGTGCTCTGCCAGCAGCTTAAAGGAGTTTTGTCATGAATGGCACTTTTAAAAAAATAACACTAAATTTGTCGACCACAATCCTTCTAATTTCTTTTTTTTTTTTTTTTTTTTTACATTCCAAGCCCTCCTTGATTTTTCTCTTTGTGTGCTGCCTCTTTTGAGCATTTTTTTACCTTGGTAGTCTATTTCTTAAGTTTCCTTTTGGTTAGAAGGCATTACCTTATATCCTTTGCCAAAACAGACTTCATTCCATGGTGACTGAACCTTTAATCTGACACCAATCATTCATTTTAGTTTCCTTATCAGTAGTGTGAGTTAAAATGGGTTTTTCCATCAGGATATGCATTATTTACAGGGTACATATCATCTTACACAAATAAATATAATGATTGCAAGTAGCAGCCACTGGCTTTGCACAGCTAGCAAAACTTCAATACAATGTGGATTAGTTGGCTTACCCAAAAGATTTTGATTAACACATTTCAACCAAGCGATGAGTCATTGTGTAATACCACAACATATTACAGTAGGTCATCACTTACCATATGCTGGAGCCACAGTAACCTCTCTGACCACTTCTTCTCCAAGCTTGTACTTCAGAAAGTGACCTCTGACGTAGTCCTCTCCATCCTTGCTTTTCTGCATTTCTCGCCTCACATTTTCATTGAAGTGCAAGGATGCCAAAATGTGTCTAAGAAATGAAACACTTATTAGCCAGTATTATGCTAACACCAGCCAATAAATATGAAGGATACAATATACTAGGACTGTCATGTACAAATGTGGTATTTTTTTATTACTGGTTGATAATATGCAACTATATAGGTCTCTTCTACAAGCTATTTTGCTAAAAGATTATGGCAGCCTACAGGCAACTAAGAAAAATTTCTTTGTCTCATGTACAGTGTAATTTTTTGTGTATTCAGGAGTTCTGTTCTTACCGACAAAAGGTTCCTTACCAGGAGAAGCAAACCATTTTGGGATGCCAATGATTTAAAGTCGAATGAAACCCCTCCAGGCAACTTAATGGCGCATCTGGAGACATTTTCTTTACATCATTCACCATTCGGACATTGTTGAGTAACTTGTGCAACTTATCATATTCCCTGAAAAATTAATTAATGTTAAATATGTTCCTCGCATAAGCTTGTTTTCGCACTTTTTTATTGTTAACAGTAACAGTCTATAACAAAGAATCAGAAACAAAACTTATATTGGAACAAAATCTATAAGTACTGTAATTAATTACCAATCATTAAGAATAACTATGAGTCAGTTGAAATGTATAATATGACATATGAATTGAACTTTCTTGGTCAGTACAAATAGCATTGAAACAAAACAAATGTGAACAATATAATGACGTGATTAACGTCAAAATAATTTCTTGGCAGTCTTAAAAAAAGTGAAAACTTCAATAACAAGTTCCTTACTAATTATCCTATATTGGCTTCAATTACTTTTTTGATTTCTCTATTTGATAGCCCTTACATAAAATCACGAGCCTGTTCCAGTGTAAAGAAGCCATACCAATGCATTAATCCATTGCAGACTGTCTAGTATGGCCTTAAGAGCTAAAACCAGACCACTTCCTCTTCCCCGTTTCCTGCAAATCCCCCTCATACTGTGATATCCGATGTTAATATCTCTGTCATAACGTATTTTTGGTAGCCTCTGAATGTGTGGTGTAACTAGTCTTCGGAAATGGGTGTTGAGAGCACATAAACTGTTGTATGTATCAACAATGATTCTGGGACTTCCCGTTAATGCAAAGTCAACAATAAAGGTTAGAATTTCAATTGGAAGACTTTCTATGAAACAAATTCCATCGCCATCGTTTATAGCATTTATGATCAAGTTTCCTGCGTGGTTATCTTCATCCACGTGATCATCTGAAATCTTGTCACGTTCGTTTGCATTTCCATTTTGATCTGCATTGTCCCTGATGCAGTTATTCGCCTTGTGGATGCTATCGTCTACAGCATTCTCGTCATCAGTTTTGTTGCTGACGGCTACGACCATTTCCTCGTGACCCTCTTGGTTTTCGCTGATCTCTTCAACCACGTGATCCTGGGAAATCACCTATTTTTATATGCGTGGCTCTCTTAAATATTGTTATTACTGGGATTAAAATCGTGCTGCTTTAAAATGTTATCTAATCCTTTTCCACACAATTTACTTTGCTCTGCACGGTGTGTTTTCTGGAACTCTTAGACAGACATAATGAGTGCTGTCATTTTCAGCGAAATGCCCCAATGTAAATGAAGCAATGGGTTCAGAATTTTGTGGGGAAATTATCGTTTGTGCGCCTGGCCCTAACGAAGATATAACGACGAGCTCTACGCTACAAACATTTGCCATTGCCTGTAGGGTAATATGGTCACCATAAGCATCATTGTGGCTCATATTTGCCAAGTGCTGAGACCACGGTACCCCAACAAATAACTCTAAGGGAAAACCGTCTTGGGCGATCAACAATCAACAATTTCCTTCCGCTGAGCTTCTTCCGAACACAACATGCCAAGATGTCGAAAAAACCAGCCTAAAGCTGCAAACTGCAAACTGGCAGTTACTATCACTGGCTGGGTTGAAAGAAACTTCGTAACCTTGATCGAGAAATGGTTGATAATGCCCCTGTCTTGTCATAATGATATGAAACTTTTCCCAATGTTTGTGCTTCCTGGGTGGGGTTTCCTAATGCTTCCAATGTCTTCTACCGAAAGCCATTTTTCTTTGTGTTTAGAAGAATTTGGAGGCCTAAGCCTGACTTTATATGTATCAGGATTTCTTTTTCTCTTCTTTACCACTGTACCTTAAACAACAAACCCTCTTTTCGGTAAAAGTTTGCCTCCTTTTTGCGCTCTGTACTGTACCAAAACGTGCTCTTTTACCTTAAATGTTTCCGCTTGTAATTGTAAAGATTCTAGAGATTAATTACAGGTCAAGTCCATAGATCAAGTTCACCATAGGTAGCGACTGACGAGGTAGAGAAAAGCAGTAGATTGCAAGTAATAGTAGTAGCAGATATAAATGGGAGTAGTAATTGTACTAGTAGGTTCGAACTGAAAAGCGATAGTTGAGAATACGTCCTACTTAGATAAGACATGAAATACAAATCTAACAGAGTAAAACAATCATTACGATGCGTCAGTCAATTCCAGCAGTGCCCATCCCCCCCCCCCCCCCCCCCCGGCCTAACCCCTGCTGGGGACACATAAGCTGTCTAAATGCCCCGGGGTGGGGATGAAGGAAGAGGGCAAATGCCCCGCCCCGGGATCGTCGCCTTCCATCACCACTGCAGTTTTTTTTTTTTTATATATATATAATTAAAAAGTCGCCTATTGCTATTAAACATCACTACGAATTCAATGAAAACAATTCGTACTGCTTTAAAAACTATTTCAGAGCCTTTTAAGAACAAAAAAGTTATGGAGCTTTTGGAAAATTTAATATTTATATTTAATAAACTGTGCTGGGATTGCAGAGGACGCCCTTCCTGCCGTGAGCGATGATAGGCGCCTGTATTTGCAGGCTTCGTTTTTTGATATGATGCATTGCATTTTAAGCTTGCAAGATCTGTCTTGAAGATCGTATCATATGAATTGTCAAACCTAAATTATTGCAAAGTGCACCCCAGGTTGACTTTCGTGAATTTAAAAAATGCTATGCTAGTTTTGAATGCAAAATGCAAAATACAGCTGTAGTTGTTCACGTTGATTGTTTCCCATTTCTCGATATGTGACAAACAAGATATAGTTCAAGTTGTTGCTTTTTATATTTATATGCTTTCAACTAATGAAGAAATATCTAAAATTGAGAAAACATACCTTTAAAAACATCCACAAGTTTGTGTAGTCCCTGACGGACTAGCCAATCCTCAACAAACGCCTCGTCTTTGCCGATGAATTCCTCCATGGCACTTTCGAAAAAATGTGTGTCAAATGCTCGGGGCTCGCCCCAGAGTAGGCAAATGCTCAGCCCCTGGGCTGCGATAAAATTACGAATGCCCCACCGCCCAGACTGACAATGTGAGCAAATGCCCCGGGGTTGCCCAAAGGAAGGGGGATGGGCACCGCCGGAATTGACTGATGCATAAAACTAACACAATCATAGCGTGAGATAAATAGACAATTGATACTTGAAACTAATAACAAAGATGTCAAGGGCTATCTTGCAAAATAGCTTAATATAGCGTGAAAGGATATCATTTTGTTAATCATAGTCACTAATGTCTGCCCCCTTTGCTTCTTGTAGATGACTGATTATTAGCAGAATCTTTTAATTTTTCAATTTTTTTCTTGTATGGAAGGGAGGGTTTTTTCAAGTAAGTGTCAAATTCAAAAACAGAGATTTTAACCCTCCAGATAGTAGTAACTCTTCCCAATTGTTATCCTCGTTCTCGGTTTCATCGCTTCTCAACGGTTGCTTGACTTTGCAAATCTTTGGAAAAATGGAGATGTTTTGAATAATCTAGGTATATTTTAACTAGTTCCTCAGGAACAAACGGAGAAGAAAATTCTGCAATTTCTTTCCCTGTGTTCAGCTTTCCTTCATCGAAGGAATAACACATAAAGCCATTAACAGTATTGGTCATGCTGTTCCATTTAAAGAAGTAGCCGGGGATTCAAAGACATTTTAATTTGCACCTTGACTTCTTTCTCTTTATCCGGGAAAGTGCGTGGAATTCTGTCCATCATGAAGCCAGCCAACCATTTTCACATGAATCGCACTGTTGCTCTTTCTTAACCTTGTAGGTGTCTTTGACAAATTCCATGTGTAACTCTAGCCACAAATTTTAGCAAAATAAGTATAGCTGGATACTACATGTTTCTTTCAACTTTCAGATGCCTTCATATAATCATGATTAGCTGGGTCCTGTTGAGTAAAAAACCCCGCCTGCTCCTCTCTCTCTGTTACAAATGCTCTTATGTAATCTGACAACAGGTACATCATCAATGGGCAACGCTATGTCATGAAGAAGCCTCCATGCATTTCCTTCCATTCTTTAACCTCGTAGCTTGTAACAGTCATCTTCTAAATTTCTTTGTCTGATTTGATGTCAATCTTGTCTTCATTTCGAGACTTAAAATTCTAGACTCATTCAAAAACAGTCTTTCTCTTTTCACTTATCATGAATAATATTCTGTTGACAAATAGTATCAATATTTTCTTGGCAAATAATCACAAAATATCACAAATGTTCTCTTTATATCGAATGTTTTCTTGGTAATTTTTGTTTCAAGTGTAACTTCATCATCGGTATACAAACTCAATCAAAGTTAAAAAACGTTCATGTCTCTTGACATTTTATAAAAGAGAATGTGAGTGATGTAACATAATTAATCATTATTCATAAAATCAACGTTAACAACGTTCATTGATTTGTTATTGCATAGACCACAAAGTCAAACGAATGCCAATACTGTTCTCCTTGCAGGCTTGTCTCGGTTCTTTGTTTGTCCCTTTCTCCACAGATTTAGCATCGCATTTGACTTCAAATTTTTCGGCGAAGAGCAGCTTCTCGCCAAGAGAATTCTCGTCTAATGGCAAAACATCTTCGCCGAGCAATTCCTTGAGAATTTCACTGGTTACTTTCTGTAGGAGTTACTTTCTGGTGTCGTCAATGACTTTGATGGTACCTGATAAACCATTAACAGTTATTGGCTTTTATCATACCACATTTTATACAGTGTGCAACTTTCGTTGCTTCTGCCTGGCTTATTTTGTTGAACATTTATAACACTTCAAGAACCTTTCGAAATGTGGGACACTTGTTACTTCGGTAATTTTGAAGAAGAGCTCCCCAAACCGACTGTCGGTAAATTGTCGGCCGACAGTGGACCGATAGCTAACCGACAGTTTACCGACAGATCAATTCCACTGTACAATATAAGTGAGATTACAAGTCTACTTGAGCAGTCCACGAACCGAACTTATTTTATGGTATCTAAGCTCACGTTTTATGTTACAAACAAAACACTGTTCTGTATTACTCGATCAAAATAAGCTGTAGAATTAAAACTATACATACATTCAGTAGTTGAAAGAGAATCAAATAAGAGAAATGTCCATTTCGAAATAATTTTCTTTGAAATTATCCACTGCTCCCTCTTAAACTTCACTCATTTTCTCATCAATAAGCGTAGTTAAAAGCGTTTTGGAATCGCCCTATAATGCTTTGCACCTCTCTGTGTGTAAGTGTGTCATGTATCTCCACATAAAGTTTGTCTTTACGAACGTTGACATTTTCATCACTCTCTTGTAACATTTTGCGGTGGCATGGTGTCACTCAGACTACTGGCTTTGAGTGAAAGGTTTAGTCTGCCCAGAAAATGACCGAACCATTATATTTGAGTTCAGATTATGATAATACTGATAAAAACGAGATGAAACATTCACGTTCCAAAGTGACCGAGTTGTAAACTTTTAGACAATACAAAACTTACCTCTTAAAAAACATGCGCGGATGCTTTTGTATTGTAAACCATTTAACGAAAATAATTCACACTAGAATGATGATCCTAACGATCACATGCAAAAACCAAGATGGCGGTGTGTTTACATATGGATACACTTTCCGTCAGTTGAACTCGTCAAGATAACTAGGCAGTTTGTCACTGTGGGCCCCGTTGATTGCTTTCAACTTTCTCTTCACCTGACTCCAGACTCCTTCTATGGTGTTCATGTGAGCTCCTGTGTAAGGATCGACAAAGTTCTCCGAATGGTTCACCATGAGATGAACATGACCATTTCTTGTTCAGTTTGAAGTAGGGCGAAAACTTGCCAGAAATGATGAGAGTTCTGGGTTCAATGAAGTTCTGCACAAGGCCAGTAACCAGGGTTTCTCTGGTACGGTCGGGTACTCGAAAGGTGAGAGCTCTGCCACTTCCTCTTTTAATTATGCCGAACACCCCGGTGCCTTTGGAAATGCACCCTGTATTGTATTTATGCCTTTTCCTCTTTAACCCTAAGATCTTTTCCCCAGGAAAAAGCCGCCTTGCCTGAGCTTCGTTTACTGGGCAATAAACAAAATTCAAAGTTTGGACTTATATGGCTATGGACAAAGGCCCATAGCCGCTTTTATTAAAATCTCAAATTTCATAAAATTAATAATTAACATTCTGGCCCAGTAAAGGTGAGGGCACTGAAAACGCCACAAGCATATGAGAAACATATGCTGCCCCACCCCAGGCAAGTGCAGCACGAAATAACAAAAGAGGGGAAAAGCACTAAAAACATGAAGTAATAAGTAAGCAATAAGTGGAAAACAAAATTGGTGAGACAGTCGCCCCTGCAAACTGTACCCGCAAACGTTGTGCAACTAGAGTTAATAAAAGCTAAATGACAAGGTGAAAACAGTCGCCCATGCAAACTGTATCCTAAAAACAATGGCAACAAATACCAGAGGAGTATCTATAGGAGAATGGCTTAAGGGGGCCCAACAATGCAGCCGCCCATGCTAACTGTACCCCTGAGCCACCCTGACCAGCTTAATGAAAAAACAGCTGCCCATTAACACCAGCACATTTTGGAAAACAGAAACCGGTGGACAGTCGCCCCTGCAAACTGTTGAGTGTAACGGGAGTTAATAAAAGCTAAATGACAAGGTTAAAACAGCCGCCCATGCAAACTGTATCCTAAAAGCAATGACAACAAATACCAGAGTAGTATCGATAGAAGAATGGCTTAAGGGGGCCCAACAGTGCAGCCGCCCATGCTAACTGCACCCCTGAACCCCCTTGACCATCTTAATGTAAACAACTGCCCACCAACACCAGTGCATTACAACTAAAAGACCGGACCAACTGGGCCCGACAATGCAGCCACCCATACCAACTGTACCATCAGGCCCACTTGACCAGCACATTAGGTTACCGAGAAAGGCTAGGCAATCTGATATACTTCTGGAAAGCGTTTGATTTCCAACACCCCAATAAACGAATCTGGGCATCAGAAAACCCCTGATCTGCAGCATGCGAGGCAGCGCCAATACGAAAACTATGCCCTTTACAGCGAGAGGGAGCAAGCCCACATAAACTGATTGCCATCGACAGTTGCGCAGAAAAAACCGATCTAGAAACAGGTAAGTCATCCACTGTGATGAAAAGGGGGCCTGGATGATTACCACGCTTAGCCAAGTATTGCGATAACAAGTCCACCGGACAAAAACGAGCCTGATGAGAGATAACAAGGGAAAAAGGGCGACGATTGTAATTATGCTTAAAATTCCGAAAAGTCAACTTATAAGCAACTAGATCGCCCATGGGATTTAACAATTTCTTAAAGTGGCTGAGATGAAGTGGAAGATTAGCCCCCCGCCCCGAGCTTAAAGTAATTTCACCTACGCGTAAAAAGGCAAAAATGCTAGGGAACACATCGCCCGGAACTGGCTCACCTGATAAGGAGAGCCCTGTAGCTGATCAGCCACGAATATCAACTTGTCCAAAATAGGTGGTGTGATGGGTAAACGGCTGTCTAAGCGGAAACCAACTTTACTATAACCTTTCAGCAATTGAAAAACATAAAAAAAATTTTGGCAGGGTCCGAAAAACCCATGAGCTTATGAGAGTAGCCCAATGCCGAAACATAAGTGGTAACAGTGGATGGAGCATAGTGAGAATCAAACAAATAAGCGATAAAAAGAGCGAGCACCGGTGGCAAAATAGGCAATGGACCACAAGGAGACTGGAATACCGACTGATGAAACTGATGGAAAAGGTGCCACGCGCGTTTGTATGTAGGGATAGAAGAAGGCTGGAGACTGGAATGCAACAAAAACGACGCTAAATTTGCCAATTGAGCGGTTGCAGATGCCGAGGGTTTCTGTGGGAGATGGATGCATGAAGGCTGGTGCTAGTTGGTGGAAGGTCTGCAATTGTAACCGAGACAAAGAATCAGCTAATTTGTTTTTCACACCTGGAATATGCTTTGCTTTGAAAACAATATTATGGGATAAACATACTAGTACCAGCCTACGCACAAAGACCATCAACTCCTTATCCCGACAAGATTGCTTATTAATTAATTATTTCGAGGACTCTTTTGTAAATCACTTATTAGTGACATTTATTTCCTCAATAAAGATTATTATTATTTATTTATTTATAATAACGTGCACTAATGCCTCATTGTCGGTAAAAAACAAAATTCGGCAATTACACATCTCGTTACCCCACAAATGGATACTCAAAACAATGGGATAAAATTCCAAGATTGCGATATTTTGATGCCTCCAACTGATCGGCCACTCTCCATAGCACCAATGGGCGCCAAAAAATTGCCCCAAAACCAACAGCACCAGAGGCATCGGTAAATAATTGGAGTTGGTTAGAATTATACCAAACCTCAGAAAGAAAAATAGTGCGCCCATTGAACCCAGCCAAAAATTGCTGCCAAACCCGCAGGTCCTCCTTGACAGCCTGGGAGAGGCGAATACGAAAATGAGGGCTTCTAATTCCCAAGGTGAGGTCAATTAAGCAACGAAGAAAGGCTCGTCCAGGGACCACCACTGCACAAGCAAAATTCAGTAAACCAGTCAAGGATTGTATTTCCTTAAGAGTAACTTTTCGACGCTGACGAAAAATGGAAATCAATTCCTGGCATTTATCAATCTTCTCCTGGGGCAAGCGAGCTTCCATCAAAATGGAATCTAACTCAATACCTGCAAAAGCAATGGTGGTCGATGGACCGACAGTCTTCTCGGGGGCCATTGGAATACCCAAGTAACTACAAAGCATCAAAAATAACTCCAATTGTTTCCGACAGGTTTTCTCAGTGTGAGAAACAAGCAAAAAATCATCCAACAAATGTAAAATAAACGGGATGTGCAGTTTTGTTTGAGCGATCCATTCAACAGCTGATGAAAGCATTTCAAAAGTTTTGCAAGAGCTTGAACAGCCGATAGGCATACAGCGGTCATAATAATACATACCCGCCAACATATGCCCAAGAGATGATAATCCTGGGGCTGGATGGGAACTATCTGAAAAGCGTTCTTGATGTCGGTTTTTGCAAGAAAACACCCCGGACCAACAGACTGGATTAAACGGATGGCATCCTCAACAGTGGCATACGAAACACTGGTAAACTCAACAGGAATGTTATCATTCAACGAACCACCCTTCGGGTACGAGAAGTGATGAATCAAACGAAACTCACCCTTCACTTTTTTAGGAACCAAACCGAGTGGAGAGACCCGAAAAACCAAAAAAGGTGGAGAGGAGAAAGGCCCTGCAAGCCTATGCGCCTCAAGCTCTTTCGTAATCTTAGCATCGACCGCGGCAGGATTCTGAATGGCTGAGAGTAAATTGGAGGCATGAAAAGAAGGCGAGCCCTCATAATGTAAGGGAAACCCCTGTGTAAAACCCTTAACTAAAACTTCAGCAATTGATGGGTCGTACCCAGACAGAAAGAAAAACAAACGATCACTATTGACGGGTGTTGGTAGGCGCTGTGGATTTTGACTGAGGCAGGGCCCGGCTGCCAGTGGGCTTACCGGGGTCACGAAACTGGGAGTTGGGACCTGTATGCTTCCCAAAGGCACGAAAATTACAATTAAGGGCCCTGTGGGAACCCTCGCACTTGGGACACAAATGTTTGAAGGCACAGCCCGAGCAATCACCGCCCCGGTGAAATTTGAAACAGTATCCTTTGGGGATACTAGTGGAAGAACCTGATCGCACAGAACCCACCTGAGGCAGTGATCTCTTAGGGGCACCTTGCGACCTAAGCCACAACTCCATGTGAATATTGCCCCAGGGGACAGAGGTAGTTGGGGACTGCCGCAAAAAACGGAAATGCTCGTCGTGAAAGCACCAGTTGTTCCCCTGAGCAGCCAGGTCCTGAACAGTTGCCCCATATTTCATGAGACCTTGGGCCTCGTGGGGGTATCACCCAACATAAATACCAACAAAAACATGGAAAGCCTGCATCCAGGCATCAATAGTAGTAATACGCTTGGGTTTTGTCAAAGGCTCAAGCTTGGGTTTCGTCAAAGGCTCAAGCGCCAATGATGGCGAGGAGCCCTCCCCAGAATTCTGGATGGTGAATTGAAAACCACCATCCAGTGTTGGATTGACGAACAAGGACCCAAAATCAATATATTCCTCCTGCCAAATTTTGGTCTTAATCTTGGCAGGAACACGGGCATCAACAGGCAAATAAACCGAGGTAAACAATTCAGTGGGCTTGGCCGTCCCAGGTAAAGAGCTGGTCTCACCTGCCAAGGACGAGTGAAGGTGCTGAACAGCCACTTGGACTTGTTCACTGGCCTCTGTGACCGCAGCTGGTGCGTGATCCCGGGCCTGGTCTTGCTCGAGGGGAACTTCAACGAGTGGTTGGGAAAGGTGATTACCTGCCTGCGCCTGTTCCTGGCTGGGTTGAGGTGCCGCCATGAAAGGGCGCAGCTGCCTTGTCACCTCGGAAGTCACCTGGGCAACAATCTGGCTCAAAAGCTCCGGGGGCAACTGTAAGGTTGCGGCGGAAGAAGTAGGCATGCCTGTCGGTGGCAGCAAAGTAGCAGCACGGGTGCCGGCAGGTGCAACATCCCCACTGGACGCTAGGGGAGCAGCAGTAGTAGCGGTGGTGCTCACTGGAGGCGCCCCACCAGGTGCACTTTGGCCAGAGCTGGCCCGCGATCGCCGTGGGGGTGACACCACCAGAGCCTCCAATGCTTGGGAAGAGGGGCACTTCTGGCGTTGTCAACGTCGAGGAGGCATCTAGGAAGACAAAAACAAAGCCAGAATCGAGCACAAGGCAGGAACATGCGAAATAAAACTTTGCAAAGAAAATAAATAACCAAGGAACAAGGCCTTGGACCAAATAAACAAGCCAAGCAGGCTAAGTAAAGTCATTTAAAGTCATTGAAAGGCAGGAATAAGCATGGCTGACACATGGCCGCCGGCAACCGCAATTTCCTTAAACGCCTAATCAAAAAAGAATGTGGAGGAACAAAGCCTCGCAACATCTAACATAAAAAACAGGAACAGAGCCTGGGACAACTAAAGCAAAACCGAGGAACAAAAGCCTCGGACAGGAACGAGCATTGCTGGCATAATGCCGCCGCAACCGCAAGTTCCTTAAACGCCTATTAAAAAAAGAATGTGGAGGAACAAAGCCTCGCAACGTCTAACATAAAACCAGGAACAGAGCCTGGGAGAACTAAACAAAAAAAAAAAAACCAAGGAACAAAAGCCTCGGGACAAATGATACAAAAATTGCGTATGAAGGGCAGGAGCGAGCAAGGCTGGCATAATGCTACCACAATAGCAAGTTCCAGAAACGTCTAACAAATAAATAAAGAAATAAATAAAAATAAAAAATGCACAACAATAAAGAAAGTGAGGAATAAAAACTTTGAGCTTTACTGGAACAAGGCCCCAGAACAAAAAATTGGGGCGACAACAGACTTCAAGCAAGGAACGAAAACAAAACACTGCAACAAAATTATATAACGGGAAAAAATCTCGATCAAATATGGCCAACCGGGGAAACAAGTCCTCAAATTAACATGCATGAATGGATAAAAATGAATGAAAATTGAACCATGGGAGACAGCCGCCCATGCAAACTAGCCCCCCAAAAGTAAAATGAATAAATGAGCAAACATAACAATGGAGAGTATACAGTTACAGCGAAGGTGTGAAATACAACAGGGAACGAGCATGCAACATGGCGCCACGATAACTCCGGTACCACCAGTATTGACCCAATTTATTCACATGGACACCATCTGGTAAATACGGACTCACCGAGGGATTACTAAAACCCCTGTGCTGCCAACAAAAAACATTAAGAAACGGGTCTAAAACCACCCGAAGATACTGATTCAGGACCGGGACCGCCTCGTTAAAGGCTGGTTGCCCAACACGAGGTATTACCTCGCACACACCGATCGCTCGACCGAATCAGTGTCCAATAACAAATTCACCAGCTCCTCGATGCGTGAGCCAACTACTTCAGGCCCACTGGCAGCCAAATCATTTGTGCTGATATCCAAAATCACTACATCGGGGCGAGGGAAGACGCAATAACCAGATCACTACGCAAACCAAGGACCGTAAGACCGCCTTTGCCATGTAAATGAACAATGGTGTCGTCTGAGATGCCGTAAGAAATATCTGCCCGAGGATCAAAATTAGCCTCAAGAGCTTCCTTTGTTCGCCGGACAAATGAATGACCCAAAACAAGAACCGTATGACGATAAGAAGCCATGGGAAAAAACCCCCAACTAAGAAAGCAAACGACCACGAGGGAGCGAGCGCTTGCGAGACGAAGAAATCGTGTGATGGAAACAAAGATGACACGAAAAGTATATATGTACGAGCCAAGAAAAAAGAGGGGGACAAGTTACCCGCAGCTAAACCAATGATCGAGACAAAAACCCTCAAAAGACAATTGTTGGCTTACCTAGCAACAAAAAACACGTCTTGATCGATGTAAAACGAGAGACGAATGACGAGCACATGGAGCGAATGATCACCTGACCAATGAAATACTAGAGGGGGTTTCCTCAACTACCATAAACTCCTCCCCAAGACTTCTCCTATTTACATTTACTTATTACACAGAGAAAAAGGGGCATAAAAATCCTATTTGCGTTTGTGGCCGAACATCGATTCATCGATCTCCACTGTCTCTCCGCGCCTGCCTAACTTAATGTGACCATGTAGGATCCTCAGGGAGCAGATGTTTCTGAGTGCCTGCAGTGCTGTGGTGACTGTCCTCAGTGATAACCCCATCAGCATTGCCACTTTTTTGCTTTGTATTTCAATGGACCACGGGAAAATGACATACAGCCAATGTGCCAGCGGGATCTTTGAATTTTCGAAAAAGGGGGATTGGGTATTAGTAAACAGTTACGGCAAAAATACAATATGGCGTCCCAGCACACAGGCAGAAACATAAGTAAATTAAGCAAATCTAATCCAATTCTTGTTATTTCTTTGATAATGCATTTATTTTAATGTATTTTCAACCTAAATCCTACCGACAACTCACCGACAGATCACAACAGTCGACCGACAGTCGGTCGACAATCTGTTTATAAACTGTCAGCTGACTGTTGGCCGTTTGTTGGCCGATTGTCATCAACAGTCGGTTTGGGGAGCTCTTCAAAATTACCGTTACTTCTGTGATTAGAGCGGTGGACAGGGGATCTTCGACATCATGTTGCTTAACAATGATGGTGGTTAAACTTTTGTCATTAATTTCTGTTATGGTGGTTTATGGTGGCTTTGTTGTGGAAATCTTCTTGGGGCCCGCCACACCTTTAACTGCACGTTGGTCAACTTGTGGGACTTGCCTGCCAATATCTTCGGGATGTGTTCTTGAAACACATCCAGGGAATGGAACCTGTAGTGTTGGTGAAAGTCGCCTCCACGAACTGAAGGGGCTTTAGTGGGTTGCCTACAGTGTTCGGATTCTTTAGTTGGCTGACCTTTCCCACCATGCTGACAGTAATAATAATTATAATAAATATAAAACTTTTATTGGGCATATACAATAGAAATATTTTCATATGCACATAACAGTAAATCAATTAAAAGCTATCTTAAAAAAGTATGTTTTGAGAGCTTGTTTAAAAGAAACAATATGTATGTGTATTTAGTACATCCAATATCAAAACTGCCTCTTAAGAGTGATCTGCAAGTTCCTAGTACTGGAGAGAGTACTCAGTGGCCTGTGGTGTTCCAACGACGGTCATGTCCTTCACAAGTATCTTTTCTTTGTCCTCCGTGTACACATGATTTACCAGCTTTATCGCAGTTCTGCTTGTTTCACTTTTCTCCAATAAGGCTTTCGTATAGCGTATTAAGTTTCATTCTCTTAGTGCAACAGAACAGCGAAAGCTCTATCTCCATAAGTCTCGGTTGCATTAAGAGTTCATTACTAACAGACCTCAATGATCTAGTATAAGAACAATAACGCAGTTTCTGAGATAAGTAGCTAGGCGATGTTCCATTCAGTGATTTGTACACGAGAAGCAGAATCTTGAAAATAAAACGATATTGAATGGGTAGCCAGTGAAGCTCGCACAAAACAGGTGTAATATACTGAAACTTACTCACTTGCAACACAACTCTAACCGCCGTGTTTTTTACATACTGCAATCTTTGTAGCTGGCACATAGGCAGGCCATACGATAAGGCATTACAATAATCTAGTTTCGATGTGACAAATGCATGAACAGCAACTTCTGCTGATTCTTGAGTGAAATACTACCCAATTCTAAATAGGTTCCTAAGATGATAAAATGATGATCTACGGATGCTAGACACGTGCATGAAAAGACGTGCTCATCAAAGATAACACCAAGGCTCCTAGCCGAATGAGAGGCAGCCACGCTCTCATCACCAACACATAAGGACTGAAAGGATGGAGAGGGACGATACTTTGAGTGGATGAGCATGACCACTGTTTTGTCGTGGTTTAACTTCAATTCATTGAGATCCATCCAGCAACATATTGCAGAAATGCAATTCTCAACCCTCGATTTAGCAGTATCCACATCCATCAATGTGAATGCAAAGTATCACTGATTATCGTCAGCGTATAGATGATAATCCAAGCTATAAGATCTAATCACTTTAGCAAGTGGCGTAGTATACAGAAGGTAGAGTACAGGTCCCAGAATTGAACCTTGGGGTACACCCACGGGAAGATCTCGTACCATAGAATCCGCCTCATTGAGAAAGGTAAGAATCGAACCATTGCAGTACCATTCCTCTGATGCCAAATTAATGATTTCTGCAGTCGTTCTAGCAGCAAGGAGAGGTTATACGCCGGTGTTTATGGTAATAATTACAATTGTTGTCATTATTTTATGTCCTTTTTGGTGTCCTGTTATACAATGTAACTCATGCTACTTATAAATAAGACTTAAGATCTTCACTCTTAAAAGCCACTTCAATTGTAGTAATCTAATCTCTAGCTTTACAAAAGTTAAGAATTTCACCTAGCACAAACTTGCTGAGTCTCAAGCGAAGACTTCATGATTGTCTCAAATAATTTCAACATTTTGTTTCAGTTACAGAACCTTTACAGATGATGCAAATCAATTTGTTTGTTAAAACTACCAACACTCAAATTAGGCAACATAACAAAATTACAATTAATCTTTCTGAAAATGATTTGGGAAATGTGTTGCATATCCAACCTCATTATCCGAAAACTTCATGCACAGACATCAATGATCTCTTCAAGAAGGACTATATCAAATCTGTCCTTGTTTGGATGTCGGAGGGAAACAATATGGTGTATTGGCTTACCCAACAGTTCATGGCATTCACAGATGTGTTGGCAAGATTTTGACATTGGAGCAAATGACAGCCCCACAGGTCATTGCTGGATCCTGCCGGACCAAAAAGAACACTTCAATTTGCCCATATCTTGTGCCTTCTTCTTGCCTGTAGGCAACGGTCAAGCTGTTCCTTCTTGAAACTCTCTTGTACTTTTGGGAATGGAACACTGCATCTCCAAGTTGCATTCAATTGAAAAACATGACATCAGCACTTGATTCCATGCCAAGGAACAAAAGAAGATCATCTTCAAAAGCTGTATCAAGTTTGCCTTTCTTTAATGCACCAATTGGATAGAGGTCGTCTTTGAAATGTGTCCTGTTGGTTCTGAAAAAGGAAGAGCAAAATTAATTGTAATATGGATTGGTGAGACAAGGAAGTCTTAATATGGGAGAACGTAGCCTCACTGGCTAGTTAAGATAAGAAAAAATACAGCTAAGTTGGGTACATCTAGGAGTCATTTACAAGCTCAATACCCCACCCCTCTTTCTCAAAGCACTGAGAGTTGTTACCGTGGGAATTTCATGGGATGTCACATAAAAAGTTGCAAATCTGTCAGAATGCCCTCATAGACGCAACACCATGTCTTTGGCTTCTCCTGGAGGCATCTCATTTATCATCTCAGTTTGGAATGTTTATTGCATTAATTTTCTTGTGAGATGGTTGGTCTAGGTTTGTGTAAAGTTTCAAGTTCATTGGGTTATTTTACACCATGAACGGGGCTTCGTCCTTTGACCTAAATTTTCGCGGTTTTCACCTAGGCCACATTTCAAACTCTTGCCATTTTCTCAAAAAATAAAATGCTTTGGAACTTTAAAACATGATTTTCGAAAATGGTTAATCTAAGGATATCTTCAGACGAAATATCAGAAATTCGACCAAGTGGTCGCTGAAATGCAGTTCTTGATTCTTACAGGCAGCCGCTCTCAAGATAAATATTGTCTATCCACAAAAGGTGTTTTGAAATATTAACAGTGTCTTGAGTCGTACTGCATTTGGTCTTGCTGAATGTGTACTTGAGCAGCTTGCAGCTGCTTTTGTTGGGGTGCACTGTGTGCCAATGGTTGTTGTTCCTGTGGGAGTAAAACCTTGTTATTCAAAATGCATTTTGTATTTTCACATAGTAATTAACATTCTCCAAATTCAATTGTCAATTATCATGACAAATGTCTGTTACAGGTGAAATTAAATTCATGTTAAAATTTTTAATCTAATTAGGATTATTCTCTATTTCCATTGTCTCCTACCCCTGAGTTTTCATGAATTAGGGTCAAAACACAAGAACATTTGAGAATCAACCTATGTTAAAAAAAATGTAACATAAAATTGTGACCTGCCATATCCACCTTATAATTTATTGTCTAGCAGTGCTGTGAGGTCTTTTCCATGTCATTGCGTAGATAGACTCTAATGATATGCTTTGCACATGAAAATTATTAAGTTTTAATATATTTGATAATTGTCAATCCTTAACATTTGAATAAGCTGGTTATGCAGTCAAAGTCCAGTTTCAGAACTAGGAACAATCATTTCTAAACCTGATACCTTTTGTGATACCATAATCCAAGCACCACCCAGTGGGCCCTAAAAGGCCGATTAGCGCTAATCCAGAATTCAATTATTGTTTGCACTTTTGTACCTTCCTATTGATTGCTAAGAGTAACAATTTAGTGTTATCATTACTGTAAAGGCTCAACATTATTTTGAGAGTCCTTATGACAAGAAAGCCTTGCTTGAGATTTGGCTTGATCCTGGGTTAAACTGAACCATCTTTCTTTTTTTGTCTAAATATTGCTTTTGGCAACCAGGACATTTTTACACCTTTTTTTTTTTTTTTTTTTTTTTTTCATAATTGTACCTATTCATAATACAGCATTAGCTTTAAGCTCAAAAGCTAATCTCGTCTGACCACCATACAATTCCATAAAAACCATTAATTTCTTTTCCTTTTATTTTTTTTTATTTTTTTGTTTTATTTTATGCCTATGGTACCATGTGTTTTGACATATAAATGTGAGTTGTATATAAAAGTTGGTATAAACTGAATTTAAGGTACTGGGCCATCTTCTTGGAGCACAGCCTCGCATTTTAATCCAATAGCCGGAGCTGATGATTCTTGTGTTTTGCTTGAAGCCCATTTTAAAGATAAAAATCTTCTCACTTTTAACTTAGTTTGTTTCTCAACTAGAGAAACAGTGAGGTCCCATGTTATTTACCCACCATTTCAAAGGCCCTTTTCCTTCTTGGGGTAAGGGTTTGAAAAAACTTGTTTCGAGGCTGGAGACAGTTTCTGTATAGATCCAGATCCCAGGGGGGGTACTCGGGTATATTAGTTACGGGGAGGTGCGAATGAGGCCAAATTTTGAAACCCAAAAAAAGTCCTGTCACGCTAAGGAAAACCCAAATAAAGTCCAGCAGCCAAAAACGTAACCCAAAAAAAGTCCAAATTTTTTAAGCATCAAAAACAATAAAAGTACAAAACACCAAGAGAATGCGAGATATTTCATGCGTCCGACTTTATTCATTCCTCGTGCATCTGTCACAACACTTTAGGCAGACTGCAGTCATTTTTCAAAGTCGTTTTGCGTACAATCAAGAATGGTAGGGCACGATTTTCATCAACCCCTAAAAAAGTCCTCGCCAAAATCTTAAGGGCAAAAAAAGTCCACCAGAAAATTTCAAACCCAAAAAAAGTCCCAAGCCGAGAATTTCAAACCCAAAAAAGGTCTTCGCAAGTCCCCGTTACTAATATACCCGAGTACCCCCCCTGGGATCCAGATAGATATACATAAATTTAAAACAAAATGGTATTGTATTAATATTTTCACATTCAATTAACATCTGAGTGTGGAAATGAAACTTCTCAATAGCAAATATATAATTTTAATTCTCAATTTATTTACATAATCATAATTATTTACATAATTTTTTACATAATTATTTACATAATCATAATTTATTTTCAATCAATTTATTTACATAATTTTAATTTGCACATTAGAAAATAATTTTCCGTCTTTTATTATATTCTAACCTGTTACCATATTTACCCATGATCATGCTCCTCCGTTTTCACTTTCTTAAGTGCCAAATTGTTGCCATATAATGTTAAGATCAGACTGTTCTTAATTCCTGTAAAAAGGGTATCTGAGGAATTGCCTTGGCATACTCAGACATGTACAATGCTTCTTGAGGCTCAGGTTCCCTGTTAAACTGTCTATGATCGTTGTTTAGAGGGTCCTGATTGAATGCTGACGAAATGTCGATGAATAAATGATTAGATATTGACAGAACCTTTTTGATTAAAGAATTGTTGATTATCACATACCTTGCACTCTTGTTAGAATTGTATGTTCCAGGATGGAAACCTCTTCATACAATTGAGTAGTTGGCAACTGATCTTCCATTTCCATTTCATTCCCTGCATTAAAGTCTTCCGCAAGTTTTTGGTCAGTGATACCAAGTGCTGCCAAGTTAGCTCAGGGTTATGCAATCCTTAATAAAAGAAATCTAATAATGCAAGAATACATGTTGGGGTCGAATGGTCTTTTCGACTTGAATGAGTCATGAACTGCTCACTATTGGCACCCTTTCAAAGTGTAGTGTAACCAAGTGTTTCAGATGCCCATTTTAATAATTTTGTAATCATAATAAATAAATATTACAAATTTGTTATTTATAATAATATCTACAGTACTATCCCACTAATGGTGCTTACCGTAATTTAGCCACTCCACAAAAGATGGATCAAGGATTCTGAGAGTGATCTTGTGTGCCCTCTTACTTGTGACTGCAGAATCTCCTGCCTTCCTTGACCTCAGCGCCAATATAAGGGTGTTGGCATCTGAGGCAAAGGTTATCGGCTGTGACATGCCATTCACCATATTGAGTTTGTGGAGAAAACTGTCAATTTCCTAAAAGGAAGATAAAAGGGACTGGGGAAGAGCACTATGGTACACGGACATATTCTCTGAAGTTCTACACAAAATGGTTATTTTCCTCAGCTAAATGAGTACATCTAGCAGCACTTCTGGATCAAGAAATCGATTAACAAGTTTTTAAAAGCTTTCCTTACGACAGAAGCAGTATTTCTGTACTCTTATGGGCAGAAAACGTCAGAAATAAAGATCGAGTTCATCCGTAGATGAAGATGACATGGCCGCCTCCAAGTTTAAATCTCTACAGAACTCTAAAGATAGTTTGAACAAAGTGGTGATGCACAGCTTTGCGAACATCCATACTGATATAGCAACCTCCGCTTCGAATTTAAGACCGAAATTTAGGGGATTAAATCTACTATTAAAGATATCGAAAGAGGTTTGGAGAGCACGCCAGAAGATGTCGTGAGCGTAAAGGAGGACGTAAAAGTCACAGCAAATGCAACAATGTTCTACAGAAATGTGGATGTTTTGAACATTATACTTTCCGTGAACATGCCTTACTTTTCCTCCCCTGTCAAAAGAAAAAAAACATTGTTATTGTTATTATTATTATTATTATTATTATTATTATTATTATTATTATTATTATTATTATTATTAATTGGCACTTCCTTACCTTCCTGCTTTTTGAGAGCATAATCTCTTATGTCCCCCGGGTAAATTGCTCCTATACATGTAGCATCCACTACCTGCTCTGGGTAGATGAGTGAGCTACCATCCCCAATGCCATTGTCATGCAGCAACCAGATTTAGATATTGAATTGGATATATGTTTATCCTTTCGGAAGAGACGTCGACCAAGCAGATTTTTGAACAAACAATGAGTTAATAACAGTTAAGTTTTGTGTTTTACGTTGTCAAACTACAAAGGGGAAAAAAAGAGAGATATAGACGTTAGAGTATTTTACAGATACAGCTAACTACAGGAATTGCAAAAGGTACAAGAAAATCACTAAAACTACTTACAATTCTGGTTGCCTTCTCTTCTGACTTAATGAAGCGAGGCACCTACCTATTTATCCTTTACAAAAATATGCGTGATATGTAAGACGCGTATCTTTTAACACGTATTTATTAGTCCTTTTACAAAGTCCCAACTTTTACATCTAAAAATATGTGCATTATACAAAACAGATATATTACTTTTTAGTAATAGTAGAGTGCACTGTGTTATGACCCCTCCCCTCAACAACATGAAGACACTCTCCTACACCCTTTGATTATGATTTGTTTGATTGTTGGATTTTATTTAAATCTGTTTTCTCCTACTAAGAGACGCCAAATAAACAAATTAGGAGAACGAAATATGTGGGTCTTTCTGGAATACTTGTTCCTGCTCTGAAAAATGGCAGTTTGGCTCATAAATCTTATGTTATATAAGATAATTTCGACCACGTGCGCTCTACAGAGTACAAAATTTCTCACCTTCTGGCTGCACATCCGATTTCAGTGAAATTGTTTCTCCAAGATATATTGAACAACATATCCCTCATAAAATGATGGGTATCAGGCGAATAGGAACATTTCATTCCAAAAAAGGAATATTTGACTAGCTGACTGATGTAAAGCCAGAAAATGACCTTGCTTACCGCCAGAAACGTGTACATGACACGATAAATAAATGAACGTATTTCTTTGTTGTGAACGTTGGGTTTCCCCGACATTTCTCTCGCCTCAGCCAGCAATTGTCGTGGACGCTTTGGCAAATCAAAGCTGCAAGTTGACATAACAAATATTTGTGAGAATCATTCACAAGCCAGGCAAAACAAGTTTAAATAATCTCACTCACCCCAGCATTCTTACACTCTCTATGATCGGAATTAGCGCTTTGTTTAGTTTTGTTTCGAAGGAGATTTTTTGAAACAGAGTATTTGGATTAGTTTGAATTTTAATGTTCTATAAACGAAACTGAAAGTGAACTTACCAGCCACCAAAATATGGCTCTCTTGTCACACTGTTTCGCGCGAATGAGTGTGATTTCACGCGAGGTCTCATTAGGACTCCCACTGACAGAAACAAATTGTGCAAGGTTGTGGGTTCCGCTGGCTGCCACTTGAGACCGATGGCGACCTTGACGACGATATTTTAACATTGCTCACGGTGAAACCAGTAAAAAGTAAAGCCTTATGTTTTCACATAAGTTATAGATGTGTATGCCCTTTCAGATGACAGAGAATGAAGGCAGTTTTTTTTCTCGTTCACACATATGGACCACCTTAAGTGGCCATCTTTGAACATCTGAATTAACTTCTCCAGCATGGTCTTATATCCATCCTTCGAAATGTTCTCTGCATCTTTAATTGATATTGAAGGTAAAATTCCAAATAAGCTTACTTGGTATAAGCAGGCACCAGGGGAAATAGCTTTTTGGTCAAGAACATCTGTACTAAAGACAACCACGGAGTGGTCGCAACGAAGAACCATCTTTGATATTCTTAGGAAAATTTCAAGTGCAGTTTCAATAAAATTCACAATGACCACTGAAAATTAGGGGAACACAGCCCTTTTTGTGTTAGAGTTAGAAAGGCCAAAATACAATTTTACTAACATCATCATGTTACAATGCTGACTGAGTGTATTAATATCAACGAGGAAAAATGCATTGACATGAATAAATATATATATAAAAAAAAAAACGACTTACCGTCTATTTACTGGAAAGAAGTAATAACTGCTCTTCCATTCAAGGTATAGCCATACGGGTCATCCATTATCCTCACAGGTAGAGGAGGGACGTTGGATAATCAGATGGTAAAAGAATAGCTATGTTTGGCCTATGCACTTTAGTAAATATACATGCAAAATATATAGCTTCCAGCTAGAGCAGCAAAAGTGATATTCCCCCAAAGGCAACCAATTTATGTTCAGCAGTTTAACTATGTACACCCCTTTATTTTGGTTTAAATGCATGTATACAAGCACACCCAGTAATCACATTGAATCACGTAAATGTTCGATAAAGATGCAAAGTTAAAATCCTTCATCACATAGCATTGATTTTTGTTTGTTCTTTTGTTGGTTCAAAATAAACAAAACCGCAACAGCTGCATCAACTGATGCAATTTTTCTTTGCACATAAAGAAATTTTGCAATGCCTGAATTTAAGTAGATGGCTTACTCAAAAGTCCATCTTCTGGGTCCAAAATAACACTGCATTCTGTCGGACATGAAGTATCCAGTTGGATTCCAGAACATCAAATTGGGGATACTGACTTTGGGCAAATGCACTGAACTCTTGAAGTGTGATTCCCGTGTCCTTGGTACTGCAAATGAAAATAATTTAAAAACTGTGCCTTTGAAAATTATGGCCATACATTATTACATGTATTACCTGGAGTTTCCTATAGAGGGATAACTATGGTAACTGAAAGATTTTGATAATTCGGCATGAAGGCAACTTTATGGGGGGCGTTTAGAGAACGACATAATATGTTGTTATCGCAGTATATACAGGGTGTTTCAAAAGTTCGTGGACACTTTTTTTAATACAAATAAATGGTAGTTTTAGGAATCCGATATTAATGAAGGTTTTCCAGTTTTATGTACATTGTTTCCTTTGACCACTGTTGAAACATCAATATCCAGAGTGCCCCCCATTGTTCTGTATAACGTTTTTGAGCCGTTGCGGCATGGAACGAGCTAGCTCCCTTAGGCTTGCTAGCAGTATGTTCCGCCAGGCTTGCCGTAACCTTGATTTTAGTCCTCCCATCGTCTTGGGGATCGGAACTCTGTATGCAGCTTCGTCGATGATGCTCCATAGGTTTTCAATGGGGTTAAGGTCAGGTTAATTTGCTGGCCACTCATCTTTTTGGATAAAATTCGGGAGGTTTCTCTTGCACCACTGCTGTGTTGCTTTCGCCGTATGAGCTGGTGCGCCATCTTGAACGAAAGTCGCACTGCTATTGTTCGTGAAAAGCTTTCGTTTTATAGGCTCTTCTGTTGTAGATCTTCGGCTGAAAAGGGGCTTCACTTCTTTCTCAAGGATTTTTGTGATATAATACTCTGCCGTTACAGTTTGTCCTTGCGGGATGAAATGTAGGGAAGTAAGGCCGCGGCCTGTCATGCCACTCCAAACCATCCATTTGGCGCTTCCTTTAACTTGGTACGATGGCGGAACTTGACTCTCCTGTGAGCCCCATACGATATCGTTTTTAGGGTTCGGAAGATGAAAAAGGTATTTAGGGCACTCATCGCTAAGCGAAAATTTTCCCATTCATCTGCTGTAAATTTACGATATTTACGAGCGAATACTAAGCGAGCTTTCCTCTGGTTGTTGCTCAGAAGTGGAAGCTTTTTTCGTCTCAAAGGTTTCCATCCTTTTCTTGACAGATACCTCCACACTGTTGGTGCAGATCCAGGCAGACTTTTGTTCTTCAGTTGTTTGCTGATTTTTCTTGCAGAATTTCCTCTTTTATACTTTGCTTTTTCTATAACTTTCTTTGCGGTTCTGTCAAGGACTGATGGTCGACCACTTCTTGGCTTGTCGTAAAACTCTTGTGAACTTGACCACTTCGCTACCCAGCTCTTGCTTTTTTGCAGTATTTTAGCCGTTTCTCGAACAGATACTCCAGATGATCGTAGAATTGCTGCCTGTGCTCCTAAATAGACTGCTTTTTTAGGGTTCATAATTAGAAATTATATCAAGACGTTGAAAATCTACAGTATGTAGTTGCTACTGAAAACAAACAAAAATGGCGGGAAAGTACAGAAACACACATGACACAGATTTGCACCTTTTGGCGGGAAAATATTTATTTCAACGAGGCTTTTTATCTGACTCATACAAAAGTTCTGAAAATCGATAAACAATAAGATTTGTTAATATCTGCAAGAAAATGGAGAGAAATATAAGAAATCTGGACAAAGTATAGACTTTTTAAAATGTCCACGAACTTTTGAAACACCCTGTATACTGTGACATTTTAGGCGACTAACTTTGGTCTGTATATTATATTATGCAACAGACGCAAATTAGGCCTGTAACTATTGGCCTAAAATGTCGCAGTATGTAGTAGGTGTTAACATACCGACAGCAAATAAGCCAGTAGTTACTGGCCTAAAATGTTGCAATATGTAATAAGAGTTAATATACCGACGGCAAACTGGCCTAAAATGTTGCAATATGAGTTAAAATACCGATGGAAAATAAGCCAGTAGTTACTGGCCTAAAATGTCACAGTATGTAATATAAGTGGATCCAAATTTGGCCTTTAGTTACTGGCCTAAAATGTTGCAGTATGTATTAGGAGCAGTTTCAAATTAGGCCATTAGTTACTGGCCTGAAAAGTCACATACTGGTTTATGTATACAGTTTAAACTGTACACGCTACATCCCTTGGACGCGAGACATCTCTAAAAGTATACAGTAAATGTAGTATAAAAACAGTAAATGTTCACCAATCCACATAAATTATCTATGCGGATTGGTGAACATTTATTGTTTTTGCGTTAAAAATTAATGTGGTGCCACTGCGAGGCGCACTTCTTCTTGCAGCAGGACACCGACTTCTGATGTGGCCCAGACGGCCACAATTATAACATCTCCCTGTGAAAGAAAATAATTGAAATTAGTTTTAATTCTGGTTAATATTAGTGTATGGATTGACATACTTACTTTCTCTGTTATGCTGCCTCGATCTTCGAGAGAACTGACGTGATCCAGCTTCTCCTCCCCTCCTGAATGCCTCATCACAAGCCTCCCTCCTTCAAGGCTCGCTTGTGACCCAGTTTAGTTCTCAGAGAATATCAGCTCGTGGCCTTGGTTCTTCTTCATTATCAGGTTCTTGATTTTCTCTTTGTGATTCTTTGTGAGCCTTCTCTCCTCCTCTGGAGTAGGCTCTGGCAAAGGAACATTGGAGGAATCCGCCAGACTATCCTGCGAGTTTTCTAAAGCCATCTAACAAAAAAAGAAAGCCATTTAATGCAACTACAACTGGGACGCATTGAATTCCATAGGTTAATGCTCTCTTTCACATAAACAGGAAGCACAACTTTGACGTAACAAAATAATGAGACACAAACATCGACTCATTATATTGGTCAAAACGAACAAAGTAATCTTTGTTATATGACAAAGGAGTGAGTCCCCCAGCAAGGGAATGTAAATCAGTGGAGTGAACCAATTACTTAGACCACTAATAGGCTGATTTAGCAACAGAATGGGAACGTCAGTTGACAACGGCGGGCGCATCAAGAATACCCATACATAGTCGAAATAGACTGTTGTCCAGACTATTCCGCGAGCTCTCGCGTCCTCAAATGACATTCTCGTTCTGTTGCTAAGGAAGGAAACGATCAGGGAAAGTTTGGAGTAAATCTCACTTCAACTTCTTGAACGAAAGAATCACCTTAAAATGGTTCCAGAATGACAATTGTTCTGAAAAATGCAGTAAAATGCAAATTATGCGACCATATAAGGTTATTTGGAATGAATACCTTTTACGGTTTCTTCAAATACTTGTTAATTTACAGATAGATATTCCAATTTTCCGACTACTGCAATTACAGGAAATTTGCTTTTTTTGATTGGAGCACGTAATTATGACAAACATTCACGGCCAGAGTGCGTCACGCCCCTCGTGACTCAGGCAAACTAATAAGAACAAGATGCATATACTGGCATTTACGCGTGATGCTGATTCATTTATTCCAAGTGTATGCTTCGCAGATTGATAAATGTATCCATGCTAATGGAATAGTTTGAGTCACGATGATCGGGTGATGTTGTTTTCCTTGTAGTTGTACTGGAAATCCATTAGTGATTACGATAACGTAAGCTGATAAATGAGCTCTTCTCAGTCTCATCGTGGTTCTACAACTGTCAAACTACGATTTTTTCAAAGGAATTAAAGAAAGTTGTAGTTGCGTACCTGTGATGACACTAACTGCCACTGTAAGTCAGGCCCAGCTGGAGAGTTTGTGCGCTGATTATTTGAAGAATCCTGTCCTCGTTAAAAGTTCGATCAATCGTATCAACATCAAGTTGAACATGAAATCATACGTTATATCAAGGAAGAAGACGAATTCCAGTTCAGATGAAAAAACAAATAGGAAGGAAGAAATCTGGTCACAATGTGCTAAGGACAAAAAGAATATATCAGGTGAGGAATATGCCATTGTCTACATGGATTTTTGCAGCGATGTAGAACTAATGACGTCATTACTCAAGTTGCTTTTGGGAAAAGAAAATGTTAGACCCTACTATGAAAGGGGCATGACGCCAATGTTAAGAAGAAGACTGACTCTGACTTCAGGTCAAAAGAGTTCCAAGTTTTGGTAGCCACTGAGTCATACAAGGTTGGCACACATAGTCCACACGTGGACAATATTTTCAGGGTGGGTTGCATGCGTAACCTCAGCGTCTTAATCCAAGAATTTGGCAGAGCTGGAAGAAGTGGTAACAGTGCCAATGGTTTTCTCTTAGTCAATGAGTCAAAAGATGACCAACGCTTAGCTTACTGGACCAAAAACTGTTCAAAGATAGAAGAAGAAGAGATACAAACAATTGATTCAGTCATGGCGTTGGGCATACTCTATATACTGCGGAAGATATATGAGAGAGGAAATCATCAGGAAGTTTGGAGAAGGCCAGCTGGACTTGCAGTGTGTAGATGAATGTTGTTCCAGTTGTGATATCAAAGAGGAAAGAGATCTTAATGCAAAGCAAGCAATAAGCCTTCTTATTGAGGCGGTTTTAGACCTTGGACAAATGCAAGCTTACAAGGAAGGGGTAAAAGAGGAAGTACTAATTGGATGGCTACGAGGTAGCAAAAAACATGCATTCTCACTGCCCGTAATTAAAAAATCATGGAGCAAACACAAACATATTCCGCTGGTACGCAGAATTTTGGACCTAAAAGTTCTAATGGGTGGTGGTCAAGGATTTTAAGACAAGCTATCCATTTACAGTTCATTGACATAAAATATAATAAGGTGCAACTCGTTCCCAAGAATATGGAGGTGTTACAAAGTTTCTGGAATAGGGAAACAATTCCTAGATTCTCCATATGACGTCCTCGTTTTGGATCCAAGAAACGATCCGCTAGACCAAAAAGTAAAGGAGAAGAGGGTTGCCACTACAGCAAGGACTGGGAGAGGGCATCATCATCTTCCAACAATAAAGGAATTCTTGAGAAGATCAACAAATTGAGTTGAAAAACAAGTCCCAGTACGAATTCCCAGGTTTCAACGCAGACTCTGAGACCAAGCAAAGAAGCTTTGCCCTCATAAAAGATTGTAGAAAGTTTGAGTTCGCCCCCAGTAGTCGACCTCACTTTATTTGGGACGATAATCAGGTTTCCAAACGAGGCACGCAAACAGCAAAGCACAACATAGCTATTGATGGTGTGAATACCTTAGTAAACGTGAAAAGAGGGCCCTGTGAAGGAGTAAAGAAGTATACTGGCCCTGACTGTTCCTACGTTGTCTCTAACAGACAAAAGGTGAATCGATGGGTACATCTCAAAGGCAGCTTTTCTCTCGTTTTCACTGTAGCATGTCCCACGCACATGGTTTACATATGGCCATCCTGTGATGATGGAAGGCGATGGATTGGGGTTGTGCCAGGCACAAAACACTATCGCTCTACACCAGCACCACATATCTTGTCGAGCAAAGTCAAAGAAGACATCCAAAAAGTGGTATCTGATGATAGTACTAAAACTAGTTAAGATATCATGAAAGGGTATGGACTTGGTTATGTCCCCGCTGAAGCCAGTTCACCTGCAGCCAACGCTGACCGTGTCAGGCGGGAGAGGAAGATGGCGCTTGGTAAATGGACATCTTGTCATAAAGAACTTCGTCCACTAGATGAGTTTCTTGGATTTGAGAACATTAGGAAAAAAGTGGAAGGCAACCAGTTTTGTGATGAAAACATGAATATCAGCGAACAAGTTAACAAAATGATGGGACAGTATCAGATGGAAGGAGGTGAGTATATTTTCACGCCTTCTAGGAAGTATGTGTTCTTTATGTCGCCATTTCAATCATCTATTTTGAGTAAAGCAGAAGACCTATTCATGGATGTGACCTACAGTGGTAATGACGTTTTTCCATACCTCCTCAACATTGTAACTTTCAATGAATAAACGTACATGTATAACGCGGTCGCTAGGGTCATGTGCAGTAGGCAAGATAGCGAGACATATGCAAACTCGATAACCTCGATTTTCAATAAGGTTTTTAGGGATCACACCCATTTTATGAATGGCATAAATTTGAGGTCTATACTCGTGGACTTCGACGATGCATAATACAAAGGACTAAAACAATGCATCGGTGACGAACTGGCCAGGAAAGTCATACGAGGATGCAGTGTTCATTGGCAACGATCGGTCAATAGAGTTTGTAAGTTGGTTTGCCAAAGCGAGGCTGAATCGCGTTTCTTTAAATCCCTAGCTCTCAATATTGAACAAGAAACAGATAAAGAGAATGTGTACTTGATTTTCAATGTACTATCGGGCTCCAGAAAACTACAGGATGCCAAGGCGTTGATTGATACAGACCTGTCTTCTTCACTTGACAAGCTTGATAACCAAAACTGGAAAAAACTAAAGCATTGGAGCAGATGGTGGTGTCGGTTAAATCACCTAGCAATGTTTACAAGGGCCTTTAAGGAAATGAAAGACAAGGATTGCGAACAGGGACCATGTACCACCAATCCAGTTGAAGCATTGAATCGATAATCATTGCAAGAGGGGTGCACTGTTCTTCATACGTTGATGGAGAACATTTTCCATGAAGATCGCTTACAGGCAGTTAGGGATCGGTCATTATTTATCACCTGGGGGGGAGGATTTGGGGTTGAACACGATAAAATTAACAGTTGAGGCAATCGTAGCACAATTTATCACACCTGTGCGAGGATATGAAACTTGTCACAAATCCGTGATCTCCAGTTCTAAGAAAAAAAAGTTGCTATGAAGAAACAAGCTTCAGTTGTATTTCTCGATGTAAATTGAATCTGTTTTCCTTTTTCTTCAGGGAGACTTTCAAATGGAGGAGGGTAGCTTTCCTTCACACCATGTTCAGCCCGAAACTGACCCGGGGATTAACTTGGTACCCGATATGCAAACGGTAAGCTACAGTGCAATTTATTTATTTATTTTTAGTTTCAGGTTGCTTGAATTGAATGATATTCCTTCTCTGATCTCTGAAGACTCCAGTTCATATAATGTGCAAGTGTTGTAAATTATAAACTAAAAACACGCCTGTTATTCCAGGAGATAGCTAAATCTATTGTTGTGGTGGATTATTTCTATTGGAGTGTACTTCTCCTGGAGGTCTGGCCGCCTAGAAAGCTTCCTTGACTTGTATATGTCCCATTGCAATTACCAGACGTGTTATGTTTATACATGGTATCTGTGTAACGTGGTGTTATTATTGTTTTATTGGATGAAAAATATATAAATCTATGAAAATGAGGGAAAGTGGAATGTTGTTGTTGCTAGCTCTCCATAACTTGTGTTTGTTCTTTATTCTAACATTTGAGACTGAAGCGTTTCTGATGCAACTATTTCAGGTCAACACTGAATCAGATGTAGCAAACAACAGCATAGCTGCTACTTCACATTCATTTGCATCAAGAGGAACACAAGAGCCTATTCCTCCATTGAGGCCTTACCAAGAAGCCCAAGATAGAACCAAAAGGGCCATACGTTAAGAAATAATTGAGACAATTAAGACAGTGGCGATGAAGTATGTACACTTTGAACCTGGACCACCTTTGATAAAACTAATGGAGGACATTGTGCAAAGTAGAAATTGGCAGCAAACATTTGGCTTTTCATTGCTACAACAACCATTTCATGAAAAAGCGATTTTCTGCGAACCTTAGCAAAGGAGTACAAGGCATGTAAGGACAAAGAGTCTACCAAACAAGTCAAGGACAATGCTAAGTTACAAAAACAGAAACTTTTGATTGGCAATACAAAGACACAAAGCAAAATTGCTATAATTAGAGATACCCCCCTGGATGTAAACTCAAGGGTTGCAGCAGCCAAAAGGCTTGGCAGAATTCGTCACTATGGGGACGAGAAACGAAGATTGCTTTCAATTGTGGCCCATGACTACCCATACACTTTTCTGCAAAATTTGTTTCAATGTTCCCCAAATACTATCACGGCAGCAAGAGTCCATGCTATCCTGTTTGGATGTCGTGGTGTTCCACCAAGTGAGTTTAAATTCAGCAGGCAGCGAGTAAGTTCAAAAACATAAGAAGAACTGACAATTTCTTAATTGTGATGCCATTGCCAGAGCATCATCATGTCGGGGAGTCTTGGTTGATGGCAAAGAAACTGCTGTACGTTATTGGCAAGACTCCCTGAAGAGCATTGTACAGCAGTACCTTTTGGTAAACCCCAACAGTGTCAAGAGGACATTTATTTACACACACCTACCACAGAACTTTCGCATGAACACCATGCTTGCAGGACTGTGTAATTTGTGTGACAGTTACGGTCATACAAACTTTGATCTGATGTGTGAGCTTCCTCATGAAATTGCCAACCTGGGAGGAGAAGCAACCAACATTGACTCTGCTTCTGTGGCAAGGCAGTTGAGGAACCACCAAACATTAGCAGAAAGTTAGCAGAAAGGCATTCTTCATGTTTGGAACTTTGCCTTACCCATGCTTTTGGTACTTGTTCAGAAGAACACCCTGATAGCCTACATGAAATGACAGGGTTTTATGTGGCTTGTGACAATCTTACATCAGCCCTCCAGGAATCATCCAGTGGGGTTGCAAAAGAAAAGCTCAACCAGAAACTTCAAAAAACTGTCAACACCCATTGGGATTATGTCTCCCACCTCTTGCGCACAAAGCATCAAACAGACTATTACTAATACGTCCTGAAAAACTTGAAGCCTGGTGAGTGTGTTGTAGTAGTTGTCTACAAGATGAAGTTGGAATTAGGAAAGCGAACACGGGAGAATCAAAGGGAAGAGGGGCATCTCACTCCATGGGTTCTATGTTACTGCTCAAGTATTGCCAGACCAGGGATCTGCTGAGGTGATAGACCTATGGAGTAAGGACACAAAACAAGACACCTGGTGTATTCAGAGTGCCCTTGATGTTGGTTTTCACTGGCTTGAGACTGCATTCCAGGATTCAAGGTCTATTTGTTCTCTGGTAAGTGATATCTCTCACACCAGTTACTGAAGGTGGGCATATACAAGGGTGTAAAAGTTGATTGCTACAAGTACATGTAAAGGAGAGTTGCATTGTATACCTCACTGCTATGAGAGGACTTGTTTGAAGGGAAGTTTGGTTTGTTTCTCATACTGCAGCTATTACTTGTTTCTTGACGAGTAAGAAGTCCTTTTACTTTTCTCTTTAAATCAAAGGAATGTAAAATAATTGAATGTGCATACAAAGGTAGTTCTTGTTGTGCATCAGCTTTATTGGTCCTAATTATACACACATATTTCCAATGTTTCTTCATGCTTGTCCATTGTATATGTACCTAATATATCCAGTCACTGTTTCTGAGTGAATAAGAAAATTATTGAACCACAACAGAAATATTTAAAGGTGTACAGACTGCATAAAATTATGGTCCAAAATTGATACTTCAAACAGTAACACAAATGAAAGTATATTAGTTTGATGCTGTGAAAGAACATGGTCTCTAAATTTAGAGCTCACATATTTTTATTATTATTTTATTTTATTTGCAGACAATGGACCGCATTACCACAACACCAGTTTCTTGGCTTAATTGGCTGAAGTGAATGAAACCTTTGATTTGATACAGGCTGAGTACAACAACTTTGAGGCGGGAGAGGGCAAAACAGTTTTGGACGCCCATTTTGCCCACATAATTGTTCGCTGGGTACGTGTGGGAAACAACTTGGAGACTGGAGAACAGCTAATCTTGTGTCTGCAAGTCTAACTTGCCTTTTTGTACGTAAAACCAAGACGCACAATCGATTGACACATTGTTGCAATCAGCTAAGCCGGGTCCCTGTAACGGCGTGAAACCAGTCTTGGTATTCATCTATATAGAGTTCCGGCTTGCTCCTAACCATCGCCTTCTCTATCTGTTCAGATACCAGGCAAAGAAACGTTTATGCTAGCATATATTGGTCAAAATATTGTTCAAGAAACCAAACATAAACAATACAAACACGAGCTTACAAGACAAGATTCTTTGATTCTTTCCTTTTCTTCTCTTTCAGTTTACCTCGCCACGTTGCCGATACAATCTACGGATTTTTGAAACTCGTAAAAATAACATTGGCTGTTTCCTTTATGGAGCTCCCGTACAAATATTGGTGATAAATCACCCGCCACCTCAAGTCTTTGTACAGAACCTTCATGATTTTGCGAGTTCATCGATGAGCTTGGTAAATTATCGCTCGAATCATATTGTCGAATCATGTAAAAAAAATCCGGGTCTATACACAGCAATGAAATCAGCTGTAACAATATTAAATAAAAAATAAATCACTCTATTTAAGTGTCAATGTATTTAGCACAGAGCACTAATTGGGGACACTTTCCAGATCGAATTGGAATTTAGAAGTGTTGGTTTTTGAGGAGAGGGGAAAACCGGAGTACGCGGAGAAAAACCTCAATGAGCAAAAAAATTTCCATACCACTAAGAAACCAGGTCCCTTTGCAAAAACTGAACTTGTGTTAAGAGAACCTTGGACAAGATATTATTACTATTTATACGTCTTGTCTTATTCCCAGATGCATTGTTGGGGGTGGGGGGTAACCCTGCATTAGCCAATTTAAAAGCAGCAGAGGACTGAGAACAAGTTTTTAAAATATGTCAATTGATGAACAACACATGTACATCTGTTATCCAATAAATTACGTTAGAAATAATCACCCTGCCAAGTTTGCAACTAAGGGGGTGATTAGATTTACTGAAAAAATGGCATAACAATCAGATAGTTCACCAATAATTTACAGATAGTTCTGCTCTCTCATCTCAAATTTGGTCCAACAGCCCTTGCAGTTTTTTTAGAAGTGACCACCTGCCTGTTTTAAGATGTCTGTTGCCATGTTTATTACACTGTAGAAATCTTTGCAATCAAATGGCTGTGTACTCCAGCATTATACTTTTTGTTGTAATGCTGTACTGTCCAAAGAGAAAAAAATGACCTGGAGTTTGCACAGCAGATGTCTAACCATAAATAATTGAATGTTTTTTGCAGAGCATCAAGAATACATCCTGCTTTCAGCTCTTGATAGACAGAGAAAAGGCACCAAAGAAAGTGGGCACCCTCAAGGATATATCCTTGTTTGGGAGCTTGTTACGAAAAATTGTTGCGTGACCGTTTGCTAATTTAGTCTAGAATATTCTCGCATATTTAATTAGTTTTGCATCATAGTGACTAAGCAGTTTCTGAAGCCGTTTACGTATGATCCCGTAAATAGATTTATATTGTAATGTTACTTTATTTAGTTGCGCCGGAAAGTTCTAGAATCTTACGCTCATTAGTATATAAGGAAATCGGTTTAGCTTTTAGAGAGGTTGTTGTTTATGAGAAGAGAGTACGTGTTTATCGTAGTGTGACAAAGGTCACGTGTAAAGTTTGGCAGAGGCCGTGTTTATTGAAGTGTGACAGAGGTCGTGTGTATATTTGGCAGAGGCCGTGTTTATTCAAGTGTGACAGAGGGCGAACTGTAATTTACAAGCCTAGCGTGTGCTTGTTGTGAAGTTTTGTGTTGAATTTGCTACGCTCATTTGGAATAAATAACCTTGTTGTTGTTCCGACAACCCTGCGTTCTGTTTAGACTACGAACTATTCGCCACTCACAAAACGAACTCGTAACATTGGGGGCCTGTCCGGGAGAGTGGAATTCAAGGAACTGTTTGTTGTCTACCGATAACCAGGAAAGGATCGCAACTCGGAAGGAAGTAACTGTGCCGTAGAAACAAGTGGTAGCAAGTGAAAGAGCCTTGGAATTCTAACGCTGTCAAATGGAGAAACTTATGCAACTTGGTAAGGAGTTTGGACTAGAAGGTGAAAAGCTACTCGAATTTGTGCGTGAACAACAGAAGTTGGAAGAAGAGAGAGAAGAAAAAGAAAGACGTGAGGAAGAAGAGAGCAGAAAAACAAAGGCAGTTAGTAAAGGAGCAGAAGCTCGAGGAAGAAGAGAGAGCAGAAAGGCAAAGACGTGAGGAAGAAGAGAGAGCAGAAAGGCAAAGACGTGAGGAAGAAGAGAAAGCAGAAAGGCAGAGACGTGAGGAAGAAGAGAGGGAAGAGAGACGCAGACGCCAGGATGAAGAAAGGGAAGCGAGACGTCAGGAAAGAGAAATTAGGAAATTACAACATGAAGCTGACCTCATGAGACAGAAGGAAATTGCTGAGGCCGCCAAGAGAGAACATGAGTTGGAACTTGCTAGGTTAGCAGCAACGAATGGTGATGGTCGTACCGCAGAGAGAGATGATAGAGCTAAAGCGCCGAAACTTCCAGCGTTCGTGGATGGTAAAGATGATTTGGACGCATATTTGCAGAGGTTCGAGAGATTTGCAGATACAGCCAAGTGGCATAGAACTGGATGGGCATCAAAGCTCAGTGCTCTGTTGTCTGGACGGGCACTCAAAGTGTACTCACGCCTATCTGAAGAAGCAGCTAGAGATTACGGTAAAGTCAAGATTGCGCTGATGAAGAGATATGATCTCACAGAAGACGGCTATCGTCGTAAATTCAGAGCGTCTAAGCCGGAAGTTGACGAAAGTCCGGACCAGTTTATCGTGCGACTGGACAGGTACCTGTTACGGTGGCTAGAGCTTTCGGATACTGAGCGAACCTTTGACGGTCTAAAGGACTTGATAGTGAAAGAACAGTTTATTGACTCCTGCCCTAAGGATTTGGCCATTCACCTACGAGAAAGGGCACCTGAAACCCTAGCGCAGATTGCAAAGATCGCTGACCAGTACTTAGAGGCCCATGGTAAGCATTTGTTTAGCCCAGTGAGCAGAAAGCCGGTATTACCGCCTGAGAGGGAGGAAGCCAAGAACACACAGTCTAATTCAACAGCCCTCCAGTGCTTTAGGTGTAACGCTCGTGGTCATAGAGCCGCCAACTGCCCAACCATAGGAAAAAGGTGTTTTCTGTGTGGCAAGCAAGGACACGAAGCTAGAAACTGTCGATCAGGTGGACGGAGATCCGGAGGACAAAGTAAGGATGGTAACCCTGTGCAACGTGGTCAAGTGAGCGCCAGTTGCTTAGTCCAGCAGACTGAGAGTAAACCCACAGCGGAAGAAGTTAAGTCCTGTATGAAAGATGAGAAGCTGCTGTTAGCCTGTGGTAAGAAGATTCCATTATTGAGTAGCGCCTGTGTTGAACCTTTGTCTGGAGTGAGAAGTAAAATGCCTGTAGTGAAAGGTAGAGTTGGAGAGAAGTCTGTTGATGTCCTGAGAGACACTGGCTGTAGCGGAATAGTAGTAAAGAAGGATCTTGTGTCTGAGGATCAGTTCACTGGCGAATTTAATGTTATGCTGCTCATCGACAACACGGCAAGGAAAGTGCCCATTGCAAAGATTGACGTTGATACACCTTATCTCAAGGGCCAAGTGGAAGCGCAGTGTCTTCCCGATGCTGTTTATGATTTAATTGTTGGTAATGTACCAGGCGCGAGAGCTGCTGACGACCCAGATCCAAGCTGGCAAGATCATGTGCAAGAGGCGTGTGCTGTAACCACGAGAGGTCAAGCAAAGAAGGCCGGAGAACGTATCCCATTGAAGGTACCGAGTACTAAAGAAAGTCCTGTAGTTGATAGAGAAAAGCTCAAACAAATGCAAAATGATGACGAGAGCTTACAAAAATATTGGGAGCGAAATGATGTAGTTGTGAGAGGCCAGGCTGAGATTTCATTTGAAGTGAAAGGTGGAGTTTTGTACCGCGTCTACAAACACCCTTACGTGAATAATGGTAAACCCCTGAAGCAAGTTATGGTTCCTGTGCAGCTGAGAAGTCGGATCATGGAACTAGCTCACGGATCGCTCATGGGAGGTCACATGGGAATAAAGAAGACGGCTGATAAGATTCAAAGCGCATTCTATTGGCCAGGTATTCAAGGGGACGTGACTCGTTACTGCAAGTCATGTGATGTATGTCAGAAGACGGTTAACAAGGGTTCTGTACCGAAGGTTCCCCTGGAGAAGATGCCATTAATTGACAAGCCGTTCAAGAGAGTAGCAATCGATCTGGTTGGGCCTATTGGCCCCCCGAGTGAAGACGGTCATAGATACATATTGACGTTGGTCGACTTTGCAACCCGTTATCCTGAAGCTGTCCCGCTCAAAAACATTGATACGGAGACTGTGGCGGAAGCGTTGGTGGATATCTTCAGTCGTTTAGGAGTGCCTGAAGAGATCTTGAGTGACCTCGGCACGCAATTTGTATCTGAGTGTATGAAGGAAGTGACACGGTTGTTGAGCATTAAACAGCTCACTACGACTCCTTATCACCCTATGTGTAATGGCCTGACGGAGAAGTTTAATGGAACCATGAAAAGTATGTTAAAGAGATTGTGCAGCGAGCAGCCGAGACAGTGGAATCGTTACATCAACGCTTTATTGTTTGCGTATCGTGAAGTTCCTCAGGAGTCTACTGGTTTTTCGCCGTTTGAGTTGCTGTATGGAAGAGCTGTCAGAGGGCCGATGTTTATTCTTAAAGAGCTCTGGACGAAAGAGTTGGAGGAACCTGAAGTAAAGAACAGCTACCAGTATGTGTTGGAGCTACGTGAGAAGCTGGAAGATACCCTCAAGCTTGCGCATACTGAACTTCAGAAAGCACAGCACAAAGGCAAGCATTACTACGATCGTAAGGCTAAAGCCAGAAGGTTTGCACAAGGAGATAAAGTATTAATACTGCTACCGACCGACCATAACAAGCTTCTAATGCAGTGGAAAGGTCCATTTGAGGTTAGTGCAGTAGTGGGTCTCACTGATTATAAGGTGTGTGTCAAAGGAAAGGAGAGAGTTTACCATGCCAACCTGCTAAAGAAGTATTTTGAACGAGAGGATTCTGTACCCGTTGGAGCAGTGGCTGTCGAAGTGAACGCTGACATTAGTAAGAGCGGACATGCTAAAAATGAAGCAGAAGAAGTTGATCCTGTGGATGGTGTTGATTTTTTAGAAATTGGTGGATATGTCGCTAAAGAGTCAATCAAAGATGTGGCTACTGGAGATAACCTTACTGATGAGCAAAGAGCAGAGTTCAAAGACCTTGCAAGTCAGTTTCAAAGCTTGTTTACAGAAGCTCCAGGTACTACAAGTTTGGCTCAACATCATATAAAACTTACATCCGATCAACCAGTCAGATCAAGACCTTACCCAGTACCGTATAGCCTGAGAGAATCGCTGAAGAAGGATATTACAGACATGATGAAGATGGGAGTTATAAGAGAGTCAAGTTCATCATATGCCTCACCTGTCGTGGTTGTTAAGAAAAAAGACAACACAAATAGGATATGCGTGGACTACCGGAAGTTGAACAAATTAACTGTGTTTGACCCTGGACCTATGCCGACTGCCGAGCATTTGTTCCAGAAGTTGAATGGTGACAAGTATTTCACAAGAATTGATTTGAGTAAGGGCTACTGGCAAATTTCTATCCCTGAGGAAGACATACCAAAGACCGCTTTTGTGACGCCTGACGGATCATACGAATTCCTGAAGATGCCGTTTGGTATGATCAACTCCGCAGCGATCTTAAAGAGAGCCATGAAGAAGCTATTGCATGGAATGGATAACGTAGAGTTTTACTGGGATGATATTTTGGTTCACACCCGTACGTGGGAAGAACACATCAAGATACTACAAGAGTTGTTTACACGATTATTAGCAGCTGGAATGACCATAAGACCGACTAAATGTCTTTTTGGAGTTAACGCTGTTGACTTTCTCGGTCATCGTTTGGAGGGAGGTTTAATTGGTCTTCATCAAGACAACGTGGCAAAGATTAGAGATGCTCCAAGACCTACTACAAAGAAGCAGATAAGATCGTTCATGGGTTTAGCCGGATATTATCGAGATTTTATTCCCAACTTCGCAGCCTTAGCTGCCCCGCTGACAGACCTCACGCGCAAAGGTCAACCGAACAAAGTCGAATGGGGCGAGGCACAAGAGAAAGCCTATCAGAGTATTAAGGCCCTCCTCACAAAAGAACCAATCCTGCGGCTGCCAGATCCAGAGAAAACCTACTTTCTGCGGACTGATGCCTCCGACAGTGGTATTGGTGCTGTACTAATGCAGGAACATGATGGCAAGCTGTTCCCCGTTTGCTACGGTAGCAAGAAATTATCAAGTGCGGAGCGTAATTACTCAACCATTGAGAAAGAGTGTTTAGCCATTGTGTGGGGATTCAACAGGTTTCACCTGTATTTATACGGAGTTCCCTTTGTACTGCAAACTGATCACGAACCACTGAAGTATATCAACAGTGCGAAGTTCGCTAATGGACGGCTCATGCGTTGGGCTATGTTTCTTCAGAGCTACAACTTTAGAGTTGAGGCTATCAAGGGATCCGAGAATGTAGGAGCAGATTATCTGAGCAGAGTAGAGGAATAACTTTAGAGACATTGGACTACCTCCTCTCTTTGCACTATTTAATTAATTTTTCGTCGTTAGTAGAAATTTAAGAAATTTCTTCTCAAGAGGGGGTTATGTTACGAAAAATTGTTGCGTGACCGTATGCTAATTTAGTCTAGAATATTCTCGCATATTTAATTAGTTTTGCATCATAGTGACTAAGCAGTTTCTGAAGCCGTTTACGTATGATCCCGTAAATAGATTTATATTGTAATGTTACTTTATTTAGTTGCGCCGGAAAGTTCTAGAATCTTACGCTCATTAGTATATAAGGAAATCGGTTTAGCTTTTAGAGAGGTTGTTGTTTATGAGAAGAGAGTACGTGTTTATCGTAGTGTGACAAAGGTCACGTGTAAAGTTTGGCAGAGGCCGTGTTTATTGAAGTGTGACAGAGGTCGTGTGTATATTTGGCAGAGGCCGTGTTTATTCAAGTGTGACAGAGGGCGAACTGTAATTTACAAGCCTAGCGTGTGCTTGTTGTGAAGTTTTGTGTTGAATTTGCTACGCTCATTTGGAATAAATAACCTTGTTGTTGTTCCGACAACCCTGCGTTCTGTTTAGACTACGAACTATTCGCCACTCACAAAACGAACTCGTAACAGAGCTTCACTTTTCCACTAGAAGGAAAACATGCTGGAGGTCTGGTTGCAAGGTCGTTGGCAGCAGTGGGAAAGGAGCTCAAGAGAACTAAGCAACAGTTGCAAGCACTGTCTGGAAGAACGAGCCCACTTGCTGGTGCGACAGGAGCCACTATCCAGCAAGAGTCAACACCAGTGGCCAGAGTACAATCCCAGCCCAGAGTACCTGCTGCTATTTATAGCATCAATTTGTTCAGCATGCAGCCGATTCTCTCATCACAGCAAACAGAGTCAGAGTAGAGCGATATCCTCATAGTGAGAAGCAGCCGTTACCCGCCTTTGCCTTGAAGAAAGGCAGTGGAAAACACGTGACGTCTACCTTGGCACAAAAAGAAGTAATGATAGAATTTTACGAACGTCAAGCTACCCAGGGAATTCGTGCAAACCCAAAGGATGCAATCGAGGTAATGAGGCAGCGTGGTATTAAAGCCCTAAAGGAAATCCAAATACGCAGTTGGTGGAGCTCATACCACCAAAAAATGAAAAATGCTGTCAACAATCTCGCTGAAGAGGTTAACATGATCTCCACGTCAAGAAGTGAACAAAACCATGCTGCAGTACAGCCGAGAGAGAACGTTTTAGATGAACCAATCAGTGGAGGTCCACAGCAACCAACCTGTAATGCACCATCAAGCACCTTTTTGCTCCTTTGGAAAAATTCCAATGGTCCCGTTGACACTTGAGGTGCCAGGATTGTCACTGGAAGCACCAGAATTTACAGAAGAAATATCACCTGCAAAGCCAAACACAGTCAATGTTTGTAGTGCATTAACAAGAATACATTGACCACGTTCCTAAGTGATTTCGCTGTTCTGGAATTAGGACATATACTACCAGCTTCACAAGTTTGTAGATAAAAAGGGAAACAAAGAATAATAAATTTCGATCTCACACATATCACATAAATTTTGATACTGAGGTTCAAATTGTGTGAGTTTGGCTGCCAATTGTTCTAGTACTAATTAGGGTAGCCTGGAACCACAGACTATTTCTGGTCATCACATAGATCTCCATCGGAAAAACCTGGAATCTGATGCTTTCGCAGGCTAGTACAAGGGCTGTTAAGGAAGATAAACCCAATTAAGCTCCTTTAAGTCCTATTGTTTTGTCTGTTTTGTCTTTTGTTGAGAGTTTCGTAACAAAATATTCAAAAGTGATATTCATGCAGCTACTGGCAGTACTTCAATATTATTCCATATCACCAGGAAGTCTGAAGAGTTGGTTATATGTTAGAAATATATCAATTAATAATGATGATTGATTTTGCCACATTACTTTGCAAGCTGTTAATAACAGGACAGAAATTATACATGACAGGAAGTTTACAATATTGAATCACATTTATCTTCCTTTCCATCTTCTTCCTCTAGGTGTAAAGCTAGCCTTTTTGACACTCCAAGCTTATATCCCTTCAATTTAAATGTGTAGAACATGTCTATTTTTTATTAGTAAAATTTGACTAGTGGCCTATTATCAATGCTGCAATGTGATTGGTTGAGCTACTACTAGGCTACCTATATGTTATGGCCCACTAGTAGCAAAAAGCGACGGCTTTGAAAGGTAAAACGATGGCTTTAAGTCTAGCTTTAACTAGCTAAAGTTGTTTTGTCTCAATATTTTTGGCCAACTAGTTGGATTTTACTAAAACATTATTTCATTTCCCTCGCCCTCATGGCCTATGAGTCAATAGCTATTGCCTCAGAGCCCAGTCAGGCTTGAGGAAAAATTGTTAATAACATTTTTGAACAAATCATTGTTTCAAAGTAGACACACTTAGTGGATTTCAAAATTTGTATAACTGGTGTTTTACATCACCAGGAAGACATCTTGCTTAACAGTGAAATCACTTAAATTCAATATTATTAAGTTGAAGGCCTATGTTCACCCAGGTGGATTTGGGTGATTGTCCCTTTGTTTGGAAAAATTCATCTGTTGAATGCATTGTTCTGATTGGCGTTCAATTCTCAAATGGCAATTTTTAACTACACAAAATTCTCACAATGCATTAAGGGTGACAATGGGCCTTAGCTGCAAGGACATCCAAAGCAGGGCCTAATTCTCTTACTCTTTTTGAGCTGCATTTTAGTGATATGCTTGACAAGTAATTTAAATTAGCAAAGAAGAATGTAAAATCTATTTTAAAGTACCTGTATGAAAACTTTTCTGCTCTTTGGAGTGTATTGCTCTGCCGTTCGTTTTGAATTCGGAGTCATTGCCTCCATTGTGTCCAAGATGTACATATTTTTTTTAAATTAATAGAAACTTGTCTATTAACATCCAAAGCCTGCAGCTATTATCTTACAACTTAAAGATCTTCTCATTTCGATCAACTGATCACGATAAAGAAGTTATGATCAATACCCCTGGCCAACATTACAATTAAGACTTGCCTCTGGAGTCTCTTGAGGAGTTGTAAAGATTTCTCCATCACTCCCCTCTGCAAAACAACAATCTTGCATCAAACCATTAGATACCACACATAATGTATGATCACAGGTACGATTTACAAGACATTAATTTGTGCAATGACCTAATGTTATGTGCAGTTCATCTCCTTTTCTTATTATATTACCAGTACATCACCACCGGACTTAATTACTCACTCGAATTTACACTTAATTGGCATAATATTTAGTTCAGGGAATAAACGTTTAATAACTTGCAAATCTACTATTTATTAGCTAACCTTCTACAAGTTTCTCGAGCTTGGCAGAAAGCTGGTTGATGCTGTCCCTTCATTTGACACTGAGTACCTGGGCAGTGCTATTGGAGCCAGGAATTTCATCTTGAATTAATGTTCCATTAAGAAAGTCTTCAAGAACATCCTCTTCATTGCCTGCATTTCCTGTCACTATAAATAAGATTTCAATAGATAGAATATTGTGGAATAGCAATAATTGTGAAAAAATTGTAATACAGCAGAAGCTCATAAATGTATAAGCAGATGCAGTTTAACTCGTGAGTGTCTCTGAACAAATTAACCCCATTTAAAGTCCCATGTAAGCTCTGTACATGTATATGTACAGCTATTTCGAGAAAGGTTGTCGGAAAAGTGCACGTGACAATTTCAACAGGTACTGTGGATGGTTTTTGAGTTCACTGTTCTTCGAAGAAAACGTGGACATATGTTTGAGAGTGCTAAAGTAAATCAACAATAAAAGATTCGACAGCTACAGTGTCAGGAACAGTGTATTGATCATATTCCACATTACCTTTCAAGATTGTTGTGGGCACATGTTTTCTGACAAGCATTCTCGAAATAGCTGTATGCATTTCCATAATGAGAAATAAGGCCGTATACACTTTCTTGGGTTAAGATTGAGACGTTCCTTTGTTTAAAAGCTCAAGCTACTAGACACCCAAAAGGAGATTCCATAATTACCCCTCACTCCTTTCAACTTTACGCTATACAGTTCTCTGAGGAGAATTCTCACCAGTTTCTTATTGTTAGAAAAAGCAGTAAACAGTCATGGAACCTCAAGAAATCTTGGTTCCGTTGATGCGTTTCGCTTAATTAAATAAGCCTAACCCCCACTCTTTTACCCCCCCCCCCCCCCTGGGGGTCTTAACAGAGGATTTACTGTATCCTCAAAATCTATTTTAATTAAACTTTGCATCGCTTTTCGTCACAATGTGTTACAGAACAGAGTATGCCATGCAGATATATTTCATTACCCATCAACTATGTATATTGCACGAGCATTTTGGAGTGAATTCAATTATCATTAGTAAAAATTTGCTCAAACCTGCATCTATCAGAGCCACTAAGCTACTATTGAGTTCCCTCTTTGGAAGCTTGATGCCTTTCTTCATTTCGCTCTTTGGTGACCTTTTTGTAAGGTCACTTGTTGAGCATTCACTCTCATTTCCAAAGGTAATTGCCACATTAACACAAGATACACCATACTTCTCTGCCTCCGTTGAAAGTTCCTATGTAGGGCACAAAGATTGAAGAATACATACATGTTTCGATCATTATCATTAACTTACTATCTTTGTGGAGATATGGATAATTGCATTGATTGCACACTGCTACCTGCGCATATAGCCTATTAAGAAATTACATATATGAATTAAAAGTGAAGAAGAGCTCCCAAATCAATCAATCAATCAATAATCTTTATTTATACACAATAAGTATTAAAGCGACGCTTCGCTTGTGGGGTCGTGTCCAAATAATTAAATAAGTTTACCAATGAATTAGAAAATAAATAGGATATACACCAGCTAAAATATAGCTACTTACTACATATAAGTCTAAAACGATAAAAGCTTAAAATTCTAAAGTACAAGGTGGTACTCTAGTATCGACTAATTATTAACACTAATTATACTTGAAATCTTCCTCCCTTCTGGACAATGTTTGAGGGGAGATACAGTCGAAATCTAGGTGTAGCAGAGTCTTTGACCGTCTTGCCATAATCGCATATTTCTTAACATTGTCTATATCTTCATTGAGTTGAGGAACCAACTTGTTCCAAACTATTGCTCCTCTACGAGCTACAGAGTTCCTCATGTAGTTGGTGTTGAAACGAGGGACATCAATTTTCAGTTTCTTTCTAAGTTGATATCGCTTGATGTTATCACTGTTCTTAATAATAGCTGACATAGCGTCTGGAGTCAGGTTATTGTTGATTTTATACATAAGCTTAGCTAAGCTAATTTTATACATAAAGGCTAAAGAAGACCAATTAGCCTTTTTCAGAACATCTGCATTAGATATCTCCCAAGGTAGCTCAAAGATAATTCTCCGGCTCTACAGTGCAATGTTTCTAATGCCTTAAAACCTTCCTTATTGGTGAGGCCTCCCCATACTGATATACCATATACAATCAACGGCATAATAACTCTAAAATACAAGTCTAATAGCATATTCTTTGGAAGAAATTTGGTACGTTTTAACAAGGTTAACATATCAACAAAGCCTTTTTTAACAACACTAACATGTTTAGACCAGTTTAGTTGATCATCTATCAATACGCCTAATAGACGAGAGTGTGTAACCCATTTGATGGTGTGCTGGGCCAACGTTGACTCTTTCAATGGGCCAGTGAATCTTCCACGGTTGAGGATCATTGCTTCGCATTTCTTTGGATGAGGCACAAGCGAGTTTGTTTTGCACCAGTATAGAGGCTCTTCCAAAGCTCTGTTAAGTTCAGAAATTACTACCTCGATTGAATCGCCAATGCAATAGAACAAGAGAAAAGAGACAAAAGAACTCTGTTGGTTGACTGTCGGCATACTGTCAGCCATCAGTTTACCAACAATTGACCTACAGTAAACCATCACTGCTATAAACTGAAATAAAATAGCAATTCCCGCATCTAAAACAAAACTGTTTGTTTCTAAAATTGTAGAATCCTTTTCTGTCTAGTATCATACTTGTCTTGAGACTTCTGCCCACTGATCCGTAGTTTTGGCCCTGATGCCAATTCCAGGCACAAAACTTTTTCCTCCATCACTTTGAGTGTTGACATTCACAGATGGATGAAGCCAGGAAAGGACGTAAATTTGAAAGAAAGCCGATATATGATATGAAATTGAAATGATTCAAACATGCAACATGTAACAACTTATATACTTGTAATAAACAAAGTAAACCATCCTTTGTTTTATGTAGAAGAAATGTGCCAATTTTAATGAATTAAAAAGGAAGATCAGTTTTAACAAAGGCAGGATTAGTGATCAGTGCCAACTCTTGTAAGTGACCAGCTCTAAGATACAATCAGTTTTAAAAATCCTCGAAGTGGTTGCTTAAATATTATGGGAGCTTCAACTGTATTCAAAATCATATAGAAAGACATCAAACACTTATTCCCTGTTATATTCCCATTGAAGAAATATTAAATTGCATGTGAACAGGTTTCAATAAAATGTTTTTTCTACATAAGATAACCTCTGCATGAGTAGAGGTCTTAACCCTTTAATTCCCATAGTGAACAACAACAATTTTCTCCTAACAATATCCATACAGTGTCAACTAAGTTGTAATTCAAATTAATACACTACCCATCAAAAGTAAATATTTACCATGTTTTTACTCTCTTTGAGCTTTGTCGCTGTTACGTCTTTTTCCTCCTGCCCGTACCTAAAAGAAAAAGTGAAGAAGTAATAAATACAATGGAAACAAAATAACTCAAATTAACATACGACAGAAGGAAACCTCGCTCTAAGTGATCAATTAATCATCCACTATTTGCCCACTGCTTTGTAGCGGCGTTCTCCATCCAAGGAAGCGTCTAAAAAAGTCCTGTATACAACTTGGGGACTGAAAACAGAAGTATTAAGATGGAGCTGGAAGTTTGAAGAAATCCATAGACCAAATTTCTAGGATAGTTGGTTCAAGACCTGTTTGCTCAATCCTTCAATATAACTGCACCATTATTTCAACATGACGTTTGAAATGGGAAAGAACGTCAAGATTTAAATCAAACAGGTAATTTCCTTCGCAACGAAGATGGAATGTAATAATAGGAACGTACAAAAGTTTCATGGATGAATATTTCGCGTGTGATCGGAATCAGTGTTTCTTTTAAGTTTCATTTTTAGTATTTGGGGATTCTAAAAAGGAAATAGTCGCAATCTCTTCTCTTCTTAGGTATAAAAAACTTGAATCTTTAGAGCTCTAGATAAAATACTTCAGAGAGGTCGATTACCTCTACTTCTCGCTCTTCTCTTGCAACGAGCCTTACTAGCTCCCGTTCTGCTCGTGAAATTTCTTCACTTTCTTACCTCTGAGGCTCTTCTGCCCGTGCCTTAAACAACAGAGGAAGTATCCATCTTGGAGTGGCTTCTTCTACTTTGTCCGGGTTTTGCAAAAACAATTCCCACCATTTTGTTGCGTCGTCATCAAAATGGAGGCGAAACTTATTTAAGTCTGCCTTAATCCTCTCTAGGTTCATTTTCGAAGTGTTTGCCTCTACAACCTATCACAACAAATTAGAGCATATTATATTTATTTACTCGGTGGAAGTTACCCACGTGTTCCAAGACATTCGAACTATTTTGACACCTAATCCAACCAAAGTTAAAAGTAATTCAAGTCAAAAAGAGTGTGTTACGCGAGAGTTTACCACTAACTTGACATGTTTTAAACATACTGGTGGTGTTCCTTTGGGAATTCTTTTTAAAAGAGTGATTCCTTCTGAATCTTCAGGGAGCCAGACCTCACTAGTCGACCACTTTTTGTACTTTAGTTTTGCCTTACCGTCCCTGCCCTTAGTGACCTGCAAATTACCAAAAGCAATCAAAACAGGTTGACAATGAGAAAAAACCCTTGCCAGAAGAAAAGTCCATCAATTATTTAACAAAACTAGTAAATTACTGTAATCAAATTCAATTGCACGTGGGTGCTTCGTATTCCCGGTGTGCACTCGGATAATGTCAGCATAGAAATGCCTCGAGAAAAAATTACCTACCGCGTTGAAAATGTTAAAATAAATTTTTCTTGCCTCAGCTGTACGTTCATAGAGATATGAAGCACACGGGAAGTTTGAAGAGCACTCATGAGGCATCTTTCAGAAAGACTATTGTCCTTAGGATTTGATGTTCTTAGCATGGAGCTACCAGCAGACTTGGCTATTGTGCTGCAAATTACTTTAAAAAATTTAATTTTATCCCAAGTCCATAGGCATCTAATATTTACCTTGAATTGATTCGGTTCCACATGACCGCTGAGATCATTTTCCGCGTATGTTTCCAACCAACCTTTTACTTCGAACATAAACTTTAACAGGGACACGAGGATGGCTGGCGTATAGCTCTCACCAATTTCCTTCAGCAAATCTGGCAGTGTAAGAACATTTAACTTTGTTAGTCGAGAATAGCTGGTCCACGTCTTCGTGCATGTGGCGCACCATTAAAAAACAAATTTTGATCTCAAATGAAAAAGAGAATAAACCAAATTACTTAAGAACTAAAATTTATAAAGTTGAGTACCTGACAAGGGAAGGTTGATTTGTATCTTCAGTGGGACGAAATATAAAACTGAAGGTTATATCAATTAAAAAAAAACTGCCTGAATATTGCTGTGTCTTCTGTTCTGACTAACGAAATCTGCAGCAAGTATGAAAATGAAGAGTGGTACAGCTTTTATTAACTTTCACGGAATGGAGACTAAATTCGGAAATTAAGAAATCAATTATTAGCATTTACCTTCTTGAAAATGTCTAACTCCACGAGGAGGGCAAGGAAGGTTAAAATGTACCGATTCTTGCACTCCCTCCAACAGTTGTCCATTTGGAGATATAATGTAGATGGCAGATGGCCCATCTAGACAAATTCAAATTGAACAGAAAAGTGAGTTGTGGATGTACGCCATTAAGCAAAAAAAGGTAGTGATTAAGCAAGTTAATAGAAAATCTCAAAAATGGCTCAAAATTTGTGCTAGGTTACAGAGGCGAAAACCGGAGTACCCAGAGAAAAAGCTCTTGGAGTAAGGATAAGAACCAGACAAAAATAACAAACAAAATAAATCCACTAATGATGCGGAATCAGGAAATTGAACCCGGGCCACTCTCGTGAGAGGCAAGTGCTTTCACCACTGTAGCACCCCTACTCCCCTACAAATTTTTTCGCTTTCGTTGATATGTCATGAAAACTTTAGGTATGTTTGTTTTAAGCGTTCAAACTTCAGATATTACCGATGTTTGTATCCATAACAACAGGTGGAGAAGAACATTGATGGTTAGGTTTGAATCGTGAGGCCTCTGACACAAGTCAAGGTGGGCGGCACCGGAAGACCTCCAGTTGACCAGGACCCCTGTGATGTGTGTCTTCAAGCGCCAGGTGCTTCCATCAACCTTAAATTAAACCAATAAAGTTGGTTTGTTGAATGCTCATTTCAAGAGCTAAATGATGCATTTATTAAAATTTTAACTACCCTTCAACTGGCTTCAAATATAACCAAGTTTGCTACATCACGAGAATGTAATGAAATCAAGTCATATGCTACAGGGGAACCTGGTAACCTTTTTTTTGTTCTTTCACCTAATTTTTAGTCTCCCAATAAATGCTAGTTTAACCGAGACTGCACGATAAAAGATTGAAGTTAAAAGGTTAATAAAAGGAAATGGTATACCTACATGCAAATAAAATCATTCATTGTAAGTCACGATTTAACTTGTACGATTTAGCCAGAAATTTATTTACCAGAAGTTCATGACTTCCTTTCAATCTTCCTAGAAAATTGGAAAAAGTTGCTCTTGAACTTTGGGACAGCAAACTCGTAGTATACATGTTTAAATAATAACATATATATACTTCTCTAATGGCGGAAGGCCTGAATCGTGAGCTCTTGATTTCGCTGAAAAAAAATAGTTCAGCCATTTACCTTGGTGCTTGTGGCAAAGTTCGATAAATTATGTTTGCCCTGATCCATTCCATCAAGGATGATGGACAGGTACTTCTCCGGGTTTGTTTTAGCTTTCAACCCATGCTTGTAATATTTGTTTCTTTCTGCCCTGTAGATTAGTAAGTACGTAATTAGAATAGCCTCTTCAGAAGGTCTTCCATAAAAGTTCTTAACTCGTCGTAATTGTCAATGCAGTCTAGCCCCAAGCTAAGATTTGGGTCATCCCATTGAATTATGTTGTTTTATGTATCCTTCCCGCTTTACCTTTTTAATATGGATTACCTGTTCCCTGTTGATGTTTGTATCTCCCATTACTTTAATTAAATCAATGCAATACGTGAAGCACATTTTGTTCACAAGGCATACTTACAATTGCTGCGTGAGGTGTATCTTCCTCATTAGACCGAGCTCAATCCTCCTTTCACCTGATGTACCTGGACTTAAGAGGCGTTCTTTGATGTGTACACAAATTGCACACTTGCTGAACCGGCTTTGCTGTAAAAAAAAATAAAAATAAAAGCGAAAGATGCGTTATTAATAGTTTAATTTCAATTCTTAAGCATTTTAAGGAAGTAAGGTTAATGGATATGTATTTTTTATCTTTTGAGAAAATAAAGACTTTTATTATATTATTATTATCATTGTTATTAATGTACCTCAATTATTGCGCCTTTGAAGACGAGTTATCTCCTAAAAGTTAATTAAGTTAATTAACTTAGTTAGTTATTAAGTTAATTATTTATTATTGATCAGTTCGTCGACCATCGAAGATAGCCATCAATTCATAGCTAAGGCTTGCAAAGGAATATTTAGAAGAGGCCACGATCCAGTGATAGTGACATGCATCAATCTGTTTTGCAACTTACTATCCTCTTAATCAAATACGCTTTGGCCATACCCAGAATAAATAACGTTTCGACGAGCATTATCTATAAAGGGGGAAATCAGTAAACTGGTGGTGTCCTGGGCTGAATTATTGTTATAATCGTCATTTCCACAGGTGGAGACAATTTCATCTCCATCGTGGAGTATGCAGATATGGATTATTAGAAAGTAACGTATCCTTGGCTGACAAATCAAGCCTGAAAACAGGCTCACAATAAGATATGTGTGTAATACATGGTCTTATTTCCACCAACCTTTGGAATTATTACGTTTCCAAAATGTTTCTTCCACATGCCATACACGAACGAAGTATGCATTTAAGTTGGCTTCCCAGCCATCTGCTCCCGGTACAGCTGGAACACGGCTGTCTTTGAGAGGCACGAGGGAAGGGTTTTTGTCGCACAGTTGGGCATGTGGTCTGCATTTTTTTCAAATTTTTTGAACCACTCCAACGCTAGAGAGTATGCGAGAGAACAACCTCTTCCCTGGTGTTTCTCGGGGTTGGCTTCCACGCTTTCTCTCATTTGTTTTACCCTCTCGTAATAACTGAAATGGAAAAAGGAAGACTTTTTTGGGATCTTAAGGTATGGGCCCTGGATAATTTTAGCATTTCAGATTCAAGCGATTTTTGGCCTGTTTGCAGTTTATAACACTTAATTTTAAAAAAGTATGGTTTTAGGCCGATATGAGGGATGCTTAGACTTCTATGCCTTGACAAGTTTTGTTGTTTTCACCGGAAGTTAGTTCCTATGACCGAGGAGGGGGCTGGGGCGGTTACTAGGGAAAAGTTGAGCTTGCGAAATTCTGGGCAGCGGTTTTCCACTCCTCGCTTCACGTGAAGGAAAAGATGGCGGCGGCTGAGTCATTGAAAGAGGCAAGAAAGAGGCAAAGAGTGCAAGGCTCTATCGGAACCTATTTTTGAAGTTGTGGGTAAGTGAAAACTAGCGCATACAGTTTCCCTTGTTCATTCCTTGTATAGAGCCATTTTGTCGTATTTTTGTGGGTTCATCTTTGTTTGAAGCAAGCAAGGATTACTCCTTTACCTACTTTTATGCATCTATTGATCTACTAATGACAGTCATACATGTACACAGCTTCGTGTTGCCCAACAATCTAAACAGACATATGCTTTGATTATGGAGCAAAAATTCGGGACCAATTGTAATAAATAATTGCCAACTGCAATTTAACATCAGTAATACGAAAACGTTTAGAAATGGCTGACAATGTTTCTTTTCCCAATGCAGCATGGAAGTGGGCAAACGCTGGGGGCAGAGGTTGGCTGCCAGCCAACTTACGTTTTCCCTCCCACTCTGAAAGGAGTGGTGAGGGAAATCATTCCCGGCTGCCCTGTAGAGAAGCCTGACCCAACGCACGCAAAGGTAAACAGATAGAAATGTTATTTGTGGAAAAGTCAAAATCAGATAAAACCTTTGTTATCTCCTGTATGCCCATGTTCTAGTTGCTACCTCAATTCTCCCAGGTCCAACTGCTGGAAATGGGTGGGTATGAATGAAAATAACTTGTGACCGTAGACTTTACATGATATTTTATCCCATTTTCAGGTGTACAAGGTCAACATTGGTGACCTTTCAAAAGCTAAGTGGCCAGCGATCAAGACCAGGGAAATGAAGTCAAAGGGAAAGAAAAAATGATCATGGTTTTTTTTTTTTTTTATAAAGATATATTTTTTTTTCAAATGATTACATCATCATTATCAAATCATGAATATTCAAAGAGTATTTTGAAGAAGTGCAGTGTAAACAAAGAAAATTATATGAAGAAAAATTATATACATAATGTTTACACATAGGCTAATAAAAGTGTAATGCCGTCTCAGGGGGATGATATCAAAGAGAAAGAAAAAATGATCGTGGTCTATTTTTTTTTATAAAGATATATATTTTTTCAAATGATTACATCATCATTATCAAATCATGAATATTCAAAGAGTATTTTGAAGAAGTACAGTGTAAACAAAGAAAATTATATGAAGAAAAATTATATACATAATATTTACACAAAGGCTAATAAAAGTGTTTGTACGATCTCAGGGAAATAAAGTCAAAGGGAAAGAAAAAATGATTGTGGTCTATTTTTTTTATAAAGATATATTTTTTTCAAATAATTACATCATCATTATCAAATCACGAATATTCAAAGAGTATTTTGAAGAAGTACAGTTTGAACAAAGAAAATTATATGAAGAAAATTATATATATAATATTTACACATAGGCTAATAAAAGTGTTTATGCAATCTTCAATAGCCCTGTTACTATGAGCATGGTTTGAATTCCTAACAATGAAGTATCACTAAAAGGACCCCACACAGTACACTGCTGTTTCAAAAATGCCCTAATTTGGTAAACATTGGTCCATCATGCTCTAACTTTCATGTGAAGCAAAACCTGAACGAAATAGACCCTGAAACAAAGCTGTAGCAATGAGTTTCGTTTGTATGCTTAGTGGCCTGTCTTGGTGGGAACAAAGCATGCTTACTGGAGGTGTATTTGTTTGATGCAAACTTTCCTCCTTTTGAATAATAATAAGTCAGAGTTTTTACAATGTAAGCAAACAAGACATTGCTTTCCATCACAGGGGTGCTCAGGAGGCTTCAACTAACATATCAAAAGTCTAACTAACTGGAATGTAACCAAAAATGTTTTTTTTTCTGTGCAGAAAAATTGTTATGGACACGATGATGATGACGATCTAGGCAATGAGGAGGAAGCATGCTGCATCTGGTACAACAAAAATTTCTACCAAAAACAGACTCATGCAGGAAATTTCAAACACAAGAAAATTACAATATCAAAAATTTCAAACCAAAAGGTCTTGCTACTTCCCCAACATTAAAAGTACCTGAGTACCCCTCTCAATTGAAAAACATTAGTTGTTATTGTTACAGACTACTACTACTATTACCGGGGTCACTTAAAACTGGCCAATAAGATCACATTATGATACAAACGGTGAATAATTTCAAAACTCCGTCTACTGGTGATTGGTTCAATCAACTTTGGTTGAAATTTATTGTTCTAGTCTTGCAATCTGATTGGCCAGTTTTGATTAAGTGACCCCGGTAACAGTAGTCGAACTGTAAAATATATACACGATAGCGCTTGTGTCCAACTCCACATTTTCATTTACTTCTTCTTGTTCAGTGGACATGACTTGTGCGATGTCCGCTTGTGTTCAGTGGACCCACAGCGACAGCTCTTTCCACTTATAACCACATTACTACTTGGTCCATCTGTTGTACCAGATGTTTCCTCCTCATTACCTAGATCGTCATCATCATCATGCCCGTAGGTGTGCTCAATGGCTTTTCGCTTCAACCATTTTCTTCTGGCCTCCTGATCTTCTGCCCTGGCGACTTTCATGTGTACTCGGTTGGCCTTTGCTTCGTCAGTCCTCTCCTTTTGTAGTGTTGCTGCCCTCTCTTCCACAGCTTTCTGCAATGCCTGTACGACAGCTGGTAACACAGGTAGATTTAACTGCTCATAGAGATCAGCAACCCAGTGATAATTCGCTCCTCGAACTTCATAGCACCATGACATGTTGCCTTGACACAGCCCTGCATTGGTAGATGCCATGTAGTGCAATCTAAGTAAACAAAAGAATACTGTTTATAAACATCCCATGTGACTTGATTTTCAGTACACACAAGTCACAAATGGGATATTCACAGCCTCACATGAAAATCTATAAAAGAATTTACATTTATCATATGACCCTGTGCACGCTTTCTATACCAAACTTACTAGCGCAAACAGGGAAAGAAAATCTGGTGGGGCCTTTGCTGCATTTGGTCTGTATGCTGTGTCCTCCAGAAAACTTTTCTCTGGTCCAGCCCTCCCACTCAGTCAATAAGTGTATTTAACAATTATTCCATGAGCGTGCGTTTAATATGAGATGACAGATAGCCAACGAGGTGCGTAGGCCCGAGTTGGCTATAATCATCTCATATCCAACAAGCGCGAGTGGAATTGTTTTTAAAAACAATCAAGTAATATTAGTAGGCCTTGCTGATTTCCTTTTCAAGAACAACTAGAAAGCAATTTATAGTTGCTATTTCTCGGGCTGGGTATAATGGCTTATATACCTTGGCCACTGAGCCCTCCCTGGCATTGTATTATACAATGATCCAGTTATTAATAAAAAATGTAATATCACATGGAGGTTTTGCTTGCTTTCTTTATCAGGAGGGGTACTCTAATAGAGGGGAGGGCTTTGCAAAAGTCTTGCTTCTTTAGGATCCTAGCTACTAAATACATTATGGTATTTATCATACCTGTCAAGACTTTGATCCTTTGCTCAAAATTGCGGCAGAACAGTGAAATGGGCTTCACAAAGATTAGAATGGCCTCGCCCTAACTCTGGGTGGATTACTTTCTCGGCTTGCTCTGCTCTGTTTTTGCATTCAATTCTGTATGACATCCAATGGAAATCACACGTGAGAGGACACTTGGTTTTGTATGGAATGCCATCGCATTGCAAATCTTTATCCTCGGCACATTTCTTGCAAGAACATGTCAGGGCATCATGGAAATCACAAGACCCGCCTTCCCATTCGTGAACATCTCTGCAGTGGTGGGTCGATAAATCTCTGATACGGCTGGCGTATTCCTCCGGTGTTTTACTCTGCTGCAGAATGATGAAGTGGTTGATGCGGGCCCCTTTGATGAAACTGTCAGATAAACAGCCACATCCAGACTTGTGCCTAGTTCCACTACATTTGCATTTTATTGTTTCAATGGTAGGAAATTTTTCCTTGTACTTCCTTTTGATGTCGTCGGTGAATTCCTTCTTTTTTGAGGATTCTTTCAAATTGTTTGTGTGGGCTCTTCCTACATGCCCTCCACATTTATAAACTTTTGCTGTGGGATGGGTGCTATTTACAGCTTTTGCCGATGTAGAGTCGCCATCTTGCCAAACCGTGTTCACTTTGCATCCTTCATCCTTTGCTTGTTGGTAACACTCATCTGCCAAAACTCCTTCCATGGATTTCGCAGTGCCCTCGTACAGGTCTTCCTCAATGACGTTATCCTTTCCTCTCATGCACTTATGGCCATACCAAAGGAGCCCTCCAGTTAGGTAGTTCTTAATAATAAAAGAACCATTCTTACTGAAGTGCCCCCTGGTATGCCAAACACCATCAGATGTGACAACCGCTTTTTTCCAACTACCAAGAACATCAGGTGAGATTGATTTCATTCGCTCCTTCTCGTCTTCGCACATTTCATTCAAAATATCCGTAACAACAGGGTATACAAGCTTAATGATCTCGTAGTAACGATTCTTGGTGACACAGCTGATGCCTAGGAACTGTCTCAAAGTTCTGTCAAACTTGGCAAATCCATGACCAGATAGAAAAAAGGCTACCCCAAGGGCAAGCCCCACAACAGTTCGCCGAGATCCTTCAACAAGGGCTGATCCTTGGAAATTAACTGTACGCAGTTGGCAACTGTTACACGTGAAGGTGGCATTCAGGCTCCCCCCTTGACCGACTGCCTCAACTTTGGAAAGCACTAGAAAACCTAACAAATTTGGAATACGAGAGTTAGCTTAGAAATATAACTCTGTGACAGAAAAGACATGCAAAGCTGTTGATCATAAATTATATTTCTTCATTTAGCATTTCATGGGCATAACAGCTCAGGTCATCTGTATACAATAAGGGCAAATGTGGGCAGATAACTTTTTAGCAGGAGCAAGATAGCAGAGACATGCAGAGGTGCGAGAATATCAAGAAAACAATGAAAATATTCTGTTGGCTTTTGCAGATGTAACATAGCAATAAAGTTTGTAAAATGTTGAGGCTAACTTACCATTACAGTTTGCCGTAGAACACTTGGAGGTGTCGTTAATTTGCTGGACGAAATCCATGAGCTGTGATGACTCACAGACAAATAAGCGGCGCTCCATATGTTGACCACGTGCAGTTTTGTCATCTTCGCTGTCACATTCGACCACTTGTAACTTCTCTGGCAATCCCTCATCAGAAAGCAAATAGTCAGAATCGTCAGTCTTTCCCTCGTCTTGGCTGTCAGAGCTTAGTTTCTCAAGTAGACATGCATCCATTTTCCTCGACTTGAGAGCTTCTTTAACGGCTGCCTGCGTTTTGTATACTGTTTTACCTGGACTTGAAAACTGCAACTGGGTCTTTGAACCACGTTGGTACCTTTTTTCTCTCCAGTTGGCTGGAAGGCTGCTAAACGTCTTCCTGCTTCCAAGGCCTTTTCCACGTTTTTCTGCACTTTTCATCCCTCTTTCTTCTGCTAATTTCTTCTTCTCAGCGGAAGAAATCTTTCTCCTCTTCTTCGGCGGCGCCATTTTTGATGATTCGAGAGAATATCACAGCATGCGCACATGACCGGAAGTTCTTCCGCATAGCAACGACCGAAACGTCACCTGACTAGGGAGGGGTGAGGGAATAAAAAGCGTTTTCTGCTCTGCGATAGATTTGGACAGCGGAGAAAGACCAAGATGGCGTCCAAGTTGAGAAATCGAATGAAATGAGCAATTTTTGGTGTAATCGGACATTTTGACTAATGGATTTCCACTTTTAAACTTCTTCACAGGTAGGGGCACTAGGAGAAATGAAAATTCTCGGGAATTATTGAGCATTTTCTCATAAAACTTGGCATGATGAACGATTACGTGCCGATGTACAATCCTAGTTTCGATACCGTCCGGGGAATAAAAATGAGGTCAACAAAAAAATACGACCGTGAGTATACCGTTTGCAATTGAAAAATATTAATTTTTAATAAAAATATTCCACTTCAAGGTGGTATTAAAACCATGTCAGTGCATTATGTGGAACTGAAACAGATTCAGTAAAGTTTTTGCCATAATGTTACATACCAGAGAAGAAAAACAGAAAGTTCCTGATTTTGATTCGATTAATAATTAAACCAGTGTGCACCATAGGGTGGCTATGTGTAAAATCTCTTGATGTTTCTGTGTTCTACTATAAACATTATGTCACCTTGATTAAATAAAAGGAACTCAGCCAAGGTATAAGTATTTTATTTTATTTTTTCAAAATTCACCATTTTAGCCAGGGCACATACCTTAAAACTATTTCAATATAAATATAAGCACAGTACATTTCACTCGAAAACTCATTAACAATTCATAAGCCCATTGACCAATAAAATGGTCCATAAAACATCACTTGCAGTGGTTTTAAATCTCGATAAAACACTGCTGCTCGTGTTTTAAACATTAGTTAAACTATATCTTCCCTTTTTAGTACATTTGATACAAAAAACTCAACGCTTTTTGAGAATAATCGGAAATTGGTCAGTTCTCTATTCCAAAGTTATTGATGCGACACTCTTGAAGTGCATCTTCACTCGTGAAGATTTACACTACCAGCTTCGACTAGCATTTACCGTTGGAGGATACTGTATGCGTGTGTGATAAGAAATCAATCTCTGTGGATAAAACACTAGCCTCCAAATTTTGGAAATTTGCTGACGAGGCGATATATTTGACTGCTTGCGGCTCCTTCCAGAGCATGGGGACCCCCCTTTTTAATTTCATTTTTGGAGTTTTCTTATTATGGTCAACGAATGAGCAAAGTTAGGAAAAAATCTATGTTTATTTCTGTTTCGGGGGAATGACGTTAAAAGCATCCATCAAGCATGGAAATTATCTCTGCTATTAATTGCTGGGTAGTGTGGTTGTTGCTTGTTGATCTCCTAATTGAACGTTGAAAACATTACCTTCACTCAAACGTTTTACTGTTTGCTTGATCAAGAGGTTCCCATAACTAATAACTACCAATTTAATAAGAGTCAACACTTGGCCATGACAGAAAATAAGTTTACATTTCCACTGCCAATGTCAAGGACAGGATCTCCCTCCTTTGAAAAAGTTGCTATAAAATTCTTTTGGATGGCCTTGAACACTTTCCTTCTCCACCTCAATCAAATTTGTTGTGTTTCTGGAAACATGTCTATCAGTTAGCTTCTTGTCAGAGACTGCCCAGTGGCCCACAACAAAGCAGTCAATGGCTTCAGTCATAAGTAAGTTTGAAAGACAAAATGCATGTTTGCAAGCTTCAACAACCTATTAAACATTAGCCTGCATGGCAAAGCATTATTTGGACAAGGGGCAAGCAAAGCCGTGGGGATCCTGGTAGGGAGAGCACAAGCTTTCACTGTGGGAGGATTGAGAGGGGGATAGAGGCTCCTTGTGGATTGCAGCCCCACTCTTTTCACGGCTGCACACTCTCATCACGCGCTGTGGCTTCGTTCACTCTGTGGCCAAAGAATGACTCAGGACCACACAGGCTTAGTAAACATCACTCAGTGGGGAATGCTAACTTTAATCAGTATCCATAATGGTAAACCAATGTGTATACATAAACATGTTTAACATTATTTGTAACTTTTACTACAGTAATGTTGTAGTTTTGTATTGCAGCAGAACTACAAGTGTAGATAGACTTGATGATTTATACTGGAGAAACCTGCCAATTACATTGTTGGCAATTAAATAACTTTTTCTGTTTAAGTTTTTCTTGAAGGAGGGGAAAGCTGTTCAAGGGCTAGCATCACACATCAGATATTTTAGTTATACGCATTCAAAACCAGAACAACCATGTTCAAGTTGGGGTGCTTTGCTTTCGAGTTTCGAGGGTGCTGCGTGCTTAGGTTGAGTGATTCATTTTCGATACTACCCATGAAGCACTAGTGCACTTACCTTTGGTTTTCTAAATCGGGCATTTTTGCTCCCTACAAAGCCCCATTGGGTCATGGCAGTTCCATGAGACAAGACAGCTTGCTGAACTTGGTGTGATGCTGCAGCAGGGCATACTATTATGAGGTTGACGATTGTCATCAGCCTTTTAAAATTTATGCGTATCACCAGATCAACAATGTCGCGGACTTCATTCTCTAAGTCCTGCTGGAAAGAAAGTTAAACCTCCTGTATGCGACCACCCCAAAAATGTCAAGCCTAGGTGGTAGCTTACGAGAGGCAAAACCATACGCAAATGGTAATTTTTAAATTCACAAGAAAAGTCTATTTCGGAAAATACCTCCTGTACCTCCAACTGTGAAATTTCAGCCTCTTGTCTACGCAATGATGAGAGAATGTTACTAATAACAGTTGATTACAAATTATCTATTTTTTTGCTGATTATCTGTCAAGTGGTCGCTTATGGGAGATTAAAAAAAACAAGAAAATTTTCAACTTTCAGCTGTAAAAGTGGTCGTGGTCACAACGAGAGGTGGTCGCTTACAAGAGGTTCTAACTGTAGTGACTTGAAAACTCTTGGTATTTTGGAAAACTGGTCGCTCAGGAGAGGTGGTCTCTTATGAGGGGTGGTCGCGGAGGGAGGTTCAACTGTATTGTTAACATTTAGCTAATATCAGATGCACTTTTTGTTCGATTCAAATTACTATTATTACGTTTCTGTTAAACTGCCTTCTTTTCAGGACAAAGGCACAGAACCCAAGAAAATACATGTATTGTGCTAAGTACTATGCCTGATGTTTTAACACCTGTAGTGTATGAGATGGTTGAGATAAAAATCTGATTTCAGTGGTTCAGCTTGTATTCTCCAAACAACAACTGTTGCAATTATGACTCAATTACTGTGCGAATCCGAAAACCTTGTACACACCGGGCTACATAGTGCAGAAGAGTTTCTTATGCAAGACTGCAGTGCATGTATTCATGTACATGTATATGCCTCTTGTCATAAAAGCCGCATTAACTAAGTTACATTATTGATCCACTAACCTCATAATTGAACCCTGCATGTCCCACTGACAAGAATGCCCCATTTTCAAAGTATGCCAATGCCTCCTCTATATTGATATCCTTATATCTGGAAAAGACAATGTGGCCGCTTACACCATCGAGTCCAGTTATCACCATGTCGTTTGTTTCCTCCTCCTCTCCTCTGTCTGCTTTGTCTTTGAGGTGTTTTAAAAACACCTTGAAATCGTGTAATTCCCCAAAATCACTCTATAATTTTAACAGAATATATTATATGTGGCTAAATTTAATTTAGGCAAGATTAAACCTGAGTCAATGCAGCCAGCAGTCCTTCCCTTAGCTGTATGTGACCTGTGGGGTGGCCAAAGGGATTTTGCTGGACTTGCTCGTATATACTCTCCATGCTGGCTGGTCTTGGATGATCATTGCGGATTCTTCCTGACGCTTGTTTGCATTAAGTCATTGTGGATGCATGTTGAAGCTTTGTTTGCGAATCGTTTTGTATTCTGGTTAGCTTCATTTGCGAATCGTAGCAGATTGTTGCAGATTATTGCTCCCACTCCACTCACCCTATTGGTACATATGCAGCAAAGTAAATAGTGGGTTAGGTGAGTATGGTTTCCACTTACTCCGTCAGTATGACGGTGCCGGTTGGTGGCATGTAGCTGATAGATGGTGCAATGTAAGAAGTAATGATAATTTAACTTAATGAGTTTTTTTTTTAAGTAACACAATCAGGTCTACCCTAAACCGTAGAAGCCTTTCTGAACAAACAATGCCTCCAAATTTTCTCACTGCCTCCTACCAGCTGATTATTTTGAAAAAATTTCCAATTGCCTCCTGCACTTGAGAAAGAGCGTTCACATCATTGGCTTCATCTTTCAGCTCTTTCAAGCTCAACTCCCTTTCCTTTACCTAAAAGGTAGGAAATCATGTTTTAGAAAACTTTACAGTAAATAATGGAACCTGCATACATTATATAGTCAATCCAGGCAGCGTTAATCTAACATACAATAACAAAATGGTGAGTGTGGCCAAAAGAACTAGATAGTCAGATTTATTTCCTAATTATACTAATTGCCTGAATTAACATGCACATCCTCCAAATGATGCCCTGGGTGTTTATTTCAATTTTTGCAGTTCAATGAAGGCTGCTACATGTACTACATGTAAATGCAGTATGATAATAAATATGATTGTACAGTTCCACTAGACCGGGATACATGTAGTTGAAGTTGTTTGTGTGTATGTTAAAGGGGCAGCTGTACCACCAACTTTTAGTATCACTGAAAAGAGCCAAAAATGAAACGCATGTGTATCAATGAAAGGCTAGAGTAAGACATTTAAAATAGACCAGTGTTGTTAAATGACTGGCTATTATATTACGCAGAAGCTATTAATAAAATATTAATGAATATGTCTGGTCACCAATGGCCAGGATGGAAATGGAGTCCAACTTTGTTCCCTTCATTGTCTGAAAGAAATCTATGTACTGCCCAAGGTACTTTGATATAAATTTAGCAAATGTGTGACAAAAATTAAGAAAATTGCCATGACACTGCCCCTTTAATTATGGTTCACATATATCACAAAATTTTGATGTACAGTAAAAGAAACAGGAGCAGCATGCATATGTGCCAATAAGGGACATAACTGACTGCAACGTTAGCTTGAACTAAGTTAATTAACAGGCACAGCTGTTGAAACCTACAATCCACAGCAGTATATCTTAGACTGTAGTTCCCTTGTTTACATACAGTATGTATAATATGTATTTATAACATTACTGTAAATGTATTAAAAAAATGCTCAATGCAAAATAACACAAGATTATATATCAACTTTAAATACTATGAACAACAATTAACACTGTACGTGTACACTTCACCTTTCTTAACAAAGAGAGTCTTTGCTCGTCCGTCAGGCTGCATAATGGCTTCATGTGTGACTGCTTCAGCGTTACAATTACCCGTACCGCTTCTCCAACACTAACTTTTTGGTCCTTCAAATTCCCTTTCTCGTACAGAGCATTAACTTCTTGGAAATCCTTCCAGACATCTTTTCTGACTCTGGGTATAGCAAAAACTTTTTTCTGTAAATATGTACAAAAAAAATGATCATATGAATAAGAAATACACTGTAAAAGAAAAATACTCTTAGTTGTGAAAGGGCCCAAAAAAGTTCATTTTCTTGACAAAATGTATTCACTATTATTTTAATAGAGAGAGGGCGTTTATTTGGAACATTTAGAACCAATGTACATGTACAATGAGAAACAGCTGAATATCTGGTACTTCGTACTCCCAACTCAGACAGTAAAATGGATTTCTGTCCATAACAAAATGGGCGATGAGAAGTTACCTCTCTACATAACAAGCGAGAACATTCATCCCTCCATGTTTGACTCGGTTCTGGTGGATCACCTGAAATGTCCTCCTGCCCAAACAACTGGCTACGGCACCTCTCAACCTAGTATATCAAATGGAGATACAATTTGGTATTCAGAATTCCGTCAACACCCTGGTTCTTAAATGTAGGCACATGAAATTATTTAATTTTACTTGGCCGTTTGAACAATTGCATGTACATGTAAGGTATTTTTGTACAATGCATGTGCAAGCAACCTGACATGAATTCCATAGCTGGCTTCCATAGAGAGGAACATATATCTGGTTTATTAGTCTTAAGGACATTAATTTTTCTGACACATGTAAATGAAATTCGACCAGAACCTAGCCAGGTATTGACTGAAGTCCACCTTTGAGTCAGGCGGGCATTATTTTAAAATTTATACTTTTGTAGTACAACTATAAACATTTCCTAAATGAATCTCAGTGTACCTCTGAAATAATAAAATTGCTGAAAAATCAAATGCTATTAATATTTATTTCTATTTATTCACTTGGTAAGTCTCCTGTACATGTACATGTATCTCTTGCCAGAACATTCCTATATTAAAATTTATAAAGAGCTTTACCTCCTCTATATTAGTAACGTCATGTTGAAACATCCATGTTTGTGTCAGCCCAATACGCCCAAGAAGCGACAAATCCAACAAAGAACTGTTTTATTCGCTCTACAGCGATCAGTAGTTTTACATTCTCTCCGATTCTCTCTTCAGGCTAGTGCCAGTCCTTTTCGGTTAACTTAGTAACTAGTTCCAGTTCTCTACATTTCTCTCCGCTAAAAGGAATGTTGTCCTCAAGATTAGGTAGTGAATCAAATGTCACTGACTAATGTACATGAGTTCTCTGTGTTCTTATTTGTCATCCACGAGTGAACGTATTTAAATTATTATTCCGGGTGATCAGGCCAGAACAATAGCTTTTGTCACACTCAAGTCTCGGTCTCCTGCTGCAGCATAACACAAAAATCACTATATCTACATCATCCCATACTCTATACAAAGAACTTTCCATAAAAGAAACGATCTCCGAAACGGAATTACACCCCTTGAATACTCTCCTTGAACATAGGCCAAAATAGTCATAATATAACGTGATTTATAAAAGGACATTAATTACTTAGTGTTATCTCAAAATGAACGTGACTCCAACAGATACAAATCAGTTCAATTGTTCCTTTCCAAGGAGCTATCAATAGCACCAGGGAACACAGGGAAACGGTTGGACTGGTGCAGGAAGGTAGACAACGCAAATCTGAGGCTGCAGGGTAGATTGTAACATCCATGGCACTGTAAACGGTTGCCATACAAACTGCTGTGGATGTGATGCTATAATACCTTGAATTCCAGCTGGAAAGGAAGGCTGTCCCAGTGTATCATATGTCATTCTAAGCAGTGGTCTGCTAGTTCATTGCGACTGCCTTGGAGGTGCTCCATCTATAGCATCATCTAAAATCACCTCCGGTTGTGCTAGGCCTTCCATATCATGCTCTGAGTCAAGGTCATCAGCCTGATGAGGATCGACATTCTGTTCTGCTAACCCTGCGGCAGATCTAGTGTTATCTTCTTCATGATAGCTTGTAGACCCGTAAAATTCTTGAAGCTGATTTGGTGTTAAACTAGGAACGTCCTCATCAGTGGCAACGGAAATTTCCTCTTGTGGGATCACTTGCTTGCTGGTGCTCCTGGATGTTCGTTGGCTACGTTTCAATGGTTTAGTTTCACTTTCAACAGGAAAGTAAGAGCATGGCAATAGGAGGTTGCGATGCAGAACTCTGGATCTTCCATCCCCATTCTCCGGCTTTACTTCATAAACTGGTGTATCTTTCATGTTATGAGTTACAACATAAATTTGTTGCTCCCAGTAAGGGCGTAATTTGCCTGGGCCACCTCGCTCGTTCATATTCCTCACTAGCACGCGATCTCCTTCGTAAAGGGCAGTATGTCTCACTCTCTTGTCATACTGTTGTTTACCAGTTTCTGCACTTTTCTTTGCATGAGCAGACGTCAAGTCATAAGCTTCTTTCATCGCTTGTCTCCATTTCCTGACATATTCCGGATATGTCGATTACCCTGCTGGAGGCTTCAGGCCAAACATTAGATCGATGGGGAGTCGTGGGTTTCTCCCAAATAGTAGATAGAATGGTGAGAAGCCAGTGGAGTCGTGACGGGTACAGTTATAGCCGTGGACTACCTTATTAAGGTGGTCACGCCAGCGGGATTTCTGTTCGCAGGTAGTGCTAGCAGCATTGACAAGAGTGTCCAGTTGAACCTCTCAACCTGTCCGTTCCCCTGCGGGTGATAGGGTGTTGTTCGCGAATGTTTGATACCACTAAGTTTCTCGAGATTGTAGAAAAGCTTATTTTCGAATTCACCTCCTTGATCATGATGAATGGTCTCCGGGAATCCAAATCTCATGATAAAGTCATTATACAGCCTATCAGCAGCAGTCTTGGCTGATTTGTCACGCGTGGCATACGCTTGAGCAAATCTCGTGAAGTGGCCCATGATCACCAGTATATATTGATATCCACCAGAGCTTGGTTCGAGATGGACAAAATCCATGGATACAAGTTGAAAAGGTGCTGTAGAAGTGATGGGCTGAAGTGGTGCATTAATGTGGGTTGTAGGCTTTCGTTGTTTCAGGCACCGGCACACTTCTGTAACATAATGAGTGATGTCTGCCCGCATAAAAGGCCAATAGAAACGCTGTCTGGCTAGTTCAATAACTCTATCTGCTCGCAAATGTCCCATATTCTTATGCAGTTCCTCATAAACTCTTTTGTGGTACTTCCTGGGCAACACCATTTGATTTCTAGATCCAGACTTGTGATAGAGAATTCCATCTTCAGCAACGAACAGGTTATTCCACTCGTGTAAAAGCTGTCGTACCATAGCAGGCTCCTTCTGTCTCTCCTGGTAGGTGCGACGCCTCCTGATTTGCATGAAATGTAAAGCACGAGCAATTGTTGGGTCTTCCTGTTGGGCAGCTACAATTTCAAAAGTGGGCAAAGTTGCTACGTCTTCACAGTCTTCCTTTAACAGGTCAGGTACCGCCGCGAGGGAGGACAACCAGGCAGTTTGACCAGAGTTTGTTTCATGAATTGATGATGTAACAGCATTCAAGACATCCTGACTGACTACTTCTGAGCAACCTTCCATGTATTCCTCAAAACTAAGTGGCACATGCGACAGGGTATCAGCATCTGCATTCGCTTTGCCTGGTCCATATCTGATTTCAAAGTGGAAATCAGCAAGTTCATTCACCCATCGCAGACCTGTTGCATTAAGTTTCGCTGATGTGAGGATGTAGGTCAGGGAATTATTGTCGGTGAAAACAGTAAACTTGGGAGTGTAGTACAAGTAATCGCAGAACTGGTCAGTAATTGCCCACTTCAGGGCCAGAAACTCCAGCTTGCCTGCGTGGAGGTGGTAGTTCCTTTCAGCTGGTGACAATGCTCGTGAAGCATAAGCAATTACTCTCATGACGTCATTCTGTTTCTGGTACAACACTGCTCCTAGGCCCTCTCCACTTGCATCAGTATGAAGAGTAAATGCTTTCAAGAAATCCGGGTAGGCCATGATAGGTGGACTACTGAGGTTTCCCACGAGCTCCTCCAGGGCTGCTTGCTGTTTACTTCCCCAGCAAACTGGTGTCTTTGAGGATGGCTGCCCATTCTTTCCTGTGGTTGTTAGCAGGTTATATATTGGTCGTGCAACCTTTGCAAAGTTCTTGATGTATCGACGGTAGTAACTGAGTATTCCAGCAAGCTGTCTTACTTCACCAACACTTCTTGGCCTTGCTTCCTTTAGCTTCTCGATGGCTCTAACACTTCCTGGATCCATTCGATAACCATCACCAGACACAATCCTCCCCAGGAAACAGACCTCACCCTTAAACAGACTACATTTTTTTGGCTTTAACTTCACTCCATGCTGAAGCAGCTTCCTTAACACTGCTCTCAGGTGCTCAACATGCTCTTCAAAAGTCCTACTAAACACAATTATGTCATCAAGGTATGGAATGGCCACCTTATCTCTCAGTTCACCCAGACACTGATCCATAAACCGCTGGAAATTTGCAGGCGCATTCATTAATCCAAATGGTATCCTTATCCACTCATAGAGTCCCCATGGTGTGATGAATGCTGTGGCTGCTCTACTTCCTTCACTCACAAATCCCTGGTGATATGCTTTACCCTGATCTAGTACGCTGAACCAGGTGTTCCCACCCAGACTGTCCAGAGTTTCTTGAACTCTTGGGACAGGATGTCTATCAGCAACCGTCCTACGATTTAGTTCTCTATAATCAATGCACAGCCTTAGGGTCCCATCCTTCTTGCGGACACAAACAAGTGGAGACGAATATGGTGATTTTGATTCAGCAATGAAATTCTGGTTCATCAGGTCCTCAATGTACTGTTTCACCTCTGGGTACTACTGTCTCGGAACTGATGTGTACTTCTTTTGGACTGGGTGGTGATCACTCAGATTAATTTCCATCTCTAGGCCAGGTATGCAACCGATATCTTCTTCAGATGGTGCAAATGACTCAAACTCTTCCCTTAGCATTGCCTCAGCCACAATACGCTTGTCTTGGTCCAAACCACTGAGATCAACTGCTGGGAGAGGGTTTTCACTGATTTTGTTCTGCTGGCTGGGGAAAGTCTTCTTTAGAGCTCCCTGATCTTGATTCTCCTCAGGAGATTTGTGGTTACATGTACTCTGGGTGCTTTCCTCACTTAGCTTTACATCTGCTGCTGTAACTGAGTTAACAGCTAGAAGAACTCCCAGGGGTGTACCATTCCTGAGCACCATGCCATGATCTGTTCTATTGTGTACAGCAACTTGCACCTTAGATGTTTTTCCAGGTTTGATATTTAGCAGTTTCATTGACTTCCAAACCATCCGGCCACTGTGCTAGTGTATCTGGCTCAAATAACACAGGCATAAGCCTTTCCACAGGTCCTGTATTTGCATGACAAGTAACATGAACAGTCTTATCCTTAGGAATTATCACTTCTTTCCTTGCAGACTTTATTCTACAAATGGAGTCTGAGGTTGAACCCTGAATGAAGTTGACAAGAGCATCAAGGTTTTTCTTGTCCTTTCCTGGAAAACTCTTATACACTGTTGGCATTGGATTCTGATCCTGGCTCACTAACTCTTCAATAACATTATATCCTAAAATAGGACAGTCCAATTTCTCTGACGTTACTAAGAAGGGCACTACCATTTCCTCTTGGTTGCTGCCTCTACTAGAAGGGGTTAACTTTAGTCTGACTTCCACCCACCCAATGTAAGGGATCTTGGTCCCATTCACTGCTGTCAAATTCAAGTTCGTGTCCAGCAGTTCTGACAACTAGATGCTGCTGAATTGCTGCCAATGAAATTATCGATACTTGGGCACCAGTATCCCATAATAATTCAAACTCACAATCATTGAGTAGGCACTTTACTATACACTTCTTACCAACAAGGCCAATGACTTTCGCATGCTCTCTGGGAGTTAAGTGACTCACACAAGTGGGGTCTCTGAACTCTTTCGAGTCACGGCTACTTAAATGACCAATCGCCTGGCATAACAATCTGTGGTCCTTCCAGTGCGCTCCTTGACATTCCACAGAACAATACCACACACTCTGGCACTGGCTGCATCTCTTAAGTTGCTCATGCTCTCCTCCTCTCTTACAGCAGTGATTACATTGGTGAGACTTTGATGAATATACGACTGCTTGTTGTCTCGCGCAAACAACCGTCTCTCATTTAATGACTTCCGGCACCCTCTTGCAAAATGAGAATCGCTGCCACACTTGAAGCAGTGGTTGCAATTTTCTTTCTTGTTTTCAAAACAACCTGAACACAGAGGCAGTCTTCTGGGACCCCTTCCAGAAGATATACTGTTTGTGCTGTCTCTCTTTCTAACTTCTCCTCTCAATGCCTCAACCTCTGATTTAATTGCATTAATAGCTGCTAATAAGTCATTCTGCGGGGGGCTTTCCTTGGGTCCTTTTTTTTTCCTTTGATGAATCAGACACTGAAGCTACTGATGCTGCTGGGATTTGGATTTGCTGTTATTTTTCAGCTTCTTGTCTCTTTCTTTCTCTGCTAAAACTGCCACACTCATCTGTTGTATCAAAACCTCATCTGTAATGCTTGGATTCTTTAGGAATGGGCGGATCTTAGCCCGAATGCTTTCGTCCTTTCAAACCAGTTTCTAACGATTGAAGGAAAAGATGTTGTATGTGCACAGGGTCATACTGGAGACATGTGTCATCATCCTTGTCACTACATGCAAACAGGATTTGCTGCCAGAGATCCAAAGCATTCATCAAAAATGTCTGGGGTGATTCCTTAGGGCTTTGACATATTGATGATAGAGCTCTGATGTGTTCTTTACACCATAGTGGCTACGGAAGATTTTCTTTAATCGATCCAATGTCAAATCTTTATAAGCTTCGAGATAGCTCCTAAGTACCAATCCAGGTGTGATAGAGCGGATAACACCATCAACAATTTCATTCTCAGAATAACCTTGTGCCAACCCAGTTTGAATTTGGCGTGGTAGCGATGAGAAACTGATTTTATCCTTTTGCTCAGGCTCTCCAATCTGTCCATTAACCTTAAACTGTCTGCGTAAAGCACTAGTTGACAACAGTTTATGAACCGGATCTTCCTTTGATAATGTGGGAGGTTTCGAATCGCTAAGAACTGCCTTTTTTGCCCTTTCCTTCGCCCTTGATGCTAGAGGAAGGCTTTTCCGCCAATAACTTTTTCATGTCTTCGAAATAGGGCACGATTTCCTCTTCCTTTAGTTTTCCAAGTTCTTCTTCTAGCCTCTGTACAACATGTTTAGCCACCGCAACTTTCGACTTGTCTTCGTGTTCGACCTTGAAAAATTTGGCAATTTGTTCCAGCGAGCTCCAATCTGTGGCGTAAATTCGGGACTGTACTTCCAATTGAAGTTCCTCTGCCATTTTACTAATCAACATGGTTTCTTCATTCGTCAATGGTGGTAAACTGAACCACGTAGTTGTAGCGAGCACAACAACAAACTTCAAAAACATGCCACAATCGGTCGCCACAAGCGGTTCCTTCGGTGTTTCATTTTCGTCGAGTCACTGTCCTGGCAGGGTTGCCAAATTTGTTAGCCCGATACGCCCAAGAAGTGACAAAAATCCAACAAAGAACTGTTTTATTCGCTCTACAGCGATCAGTAGTTTTACATTCTCTCCGATTCTCTCTTCAGGCTAGTGCCAGTCCTTTTCGGGAAACTTAGTAACTAGTTCCAGTTATCTACATTTGTTGGTGCATTGCACCAAGATAAACGGCCTGTTCATCTGTTGCACCAACATAAACACGACACAATCTCCCAGAGAAGTGTGGGTTTTTGGGATACTTCTCATGCATCCTTTTGGTAGCCAATGAGAGATGTGTTCCACCAAGAACTTCATACGTATAGGAGTCTTTCTCCTCAAATTTCCATTGGCTCTTATCCACAAGGCCTTTGGCCACGACGAAAAGAGCTCCATAGCTACCAGCTGGGTTTTTTTTTCAAGTTCAGATTCCAGGTTATTCACAAAGTCATCATTCACCCTCCTAAACTGCTTCCCTTTTGATGGTAGCTCCAATTTCTCAATGGCAATGAAGTGTGTTGGGGCTGTATCAAAGGTAAAATATAGGTCAAATCCAGGGGATGTTAGCAGAGAGTTTGAGTTAACCGAGTTTGAGTTAGCAAGGTTTTACTATAAGAACAACTGACTTCAGTAATATGTTTTGTTGCTGTTTTCAGTTGCCCGAAGAAACAGCGTTGTTAGACATTTGTAATTTCTGGTGACCCAGGGGCGGGGAATTTGTAGTCTTACGAAAATTAAAGCTGAAAGCATGTTGCAAAAAACGTAAATCCAAAGTAATGTGCGCAGTGATTCCCAACCATTCTCTGGAGTTAATTTACACGTCAAGAACAAAAGGATAATTTCACTTCTTCGCGGTGGAAAGCCACTTAATCGAGCTATTGTTCCAGTTCTTTGAATTCACTTCAGGGTCTTCCTCCATAAGATCTCACCTTTTTCAACCGAGTAGAAACCGAACCTATTTCGCGTGCTTTCAGTAAAGAATAAACAGAGCCCTCAAGCCACAAAATCCAGCGGTATCACCCATTTCTCAATGACACACTTGAATCCGCGTGAAGTTGTAAAGGGCTCTAGAAATCGCATGCGACAGATGTAAGCAAAAGTTTTACCGTCTAAATCAGCCTTAAGACTGCAGATTTACAGTCCAAGTTTACATATATACATCGTACTCTAATTCTTCCTTACCAGCATCTCATTTCATGATCTCTACTTTGACTCATTCTGTTTTTTTCTTTTTTTTCGTCTTCTAATCCGATTCCTCATCCACAATATAATCCCCGCAAGAGTCTGCTCTCGTCTCACGAGGGACAACACGAGCCGCCATTTCAGATTTTCACAACAATAATATTGGAATTTATCTTCATGTAACACGATCAATCACAAATTGTCTGAGAGCATGAAACATAGCATGATACGTAGCTCTTCAAAGGCAGCCAGAAAAATAAAAAGGATCCACACCCGGCCAAGTTCATGTTTCCACAAAAAAGTAATTATACAGTATAAGCTTATATCCAACCGTGTAATACCAATTTGTAATGACATAAAAATTCTCTATGAGCAACTGATGCTCTTTATAAAGCGAATGTCGAGACCAGATATTTAAATAAACCGGTCGAGCATCCACACATCTATTTGACCATAACAATCTAACAATTTTCTCAATCAGTGAGTTCATGATAACGCCGGGATCGATTTTTTATGTTTGCAGTTACTCCGGACGTTTCCTTGCTATCATTTCAACTTTCTTTGTTCAAGTCGTTGAATTTCATTGTTGCCTACAACAGAAAGTTGTGGTCCGTTTATAACAGTTCTTGGATACTAGTCTTGTGTATGTTTCGCCATTCAGTTACTTTTGTCATCTTAGTCTTAATAATACTCAGTGACTCGGGTTAAGGAATACATAATGAATTGGAACCACCCCTCTTCTAAGTAACATTACTTGACCGACACTGAAATGATATGAAATGGCTGGTGCGGTCTTCAAACAAAACTAACCCGACAACTAAGGAAAATGAAGGCGAAATAAAGGAGGGCTTACGTATACCTGAGGATGGTTCTTACCTGGATCATCTTTTTTCCTGACTGCGGTTTGTCTGACTGTTTGGTTGTGTGGATGTCGTTGCTAACATCCAACAAAAACCCATACCCCTCTTCACTCTGTGTACTTTTTAAGGGAGCATCGTTTCTGAAACTTTTGCGCCGCCATCAACAATCGAGATACTCCACAATTTTTCTCCCTCCGTTGTCTTCCGCATTGCAAAATTGTTCTTCAAATCTCAGAGCACTTTAATTTACAATGAACCGAAAGCCTGTGAATTTGGAATGTCACTCAAACTCCAAGTGTGCGCCACGTCGCCCGGCAAAATTATCAAGGGGTGTGGTATCATGCAAACACCGCCAGAATCAGCTATTGTTATCGTTATTATTGTAAAGTTTTTTCTTGTTAGCAAGTATAAATTTGGTAATTTCAGTTTCTGGGAATCAAACTTACAATGAACGTATGAGGTCAGAGCTTTCTGATTTGACAGACAAACCACGAAAATACACCAAAATAAAGCTCTTAACTAAGCAAACGAGCGCTGCCTAAGTGAAACAAATGAGAGAAAAAACAGATGCCCCTAAAACAGGGTATTATGACACGTTGGGACGTGATCAGTTTTTTTTCTGCTGTGCAGTTTCAATGAGATTTGATAACATGAAACAAGGTCGGTCATGGTATATGGTCGTCTATGCAACTGCAATATTTTACTGTTAATATATATTTTGAATTGTGGGCAAGCCTGCCAAGGCTAAAATTGTTAGCCCTGGCTCAATTTTTTTCTACTAAAAATTGTCACAAACGCCGACCGGAAAGATCAAGATCAGAATAATAATAAAAACACACTAGTATACACTGGAAAAAATGATAAATTTACATGCACTGTTTAGTTTCCTTTTTACATGTAAATAACATGTAAATCACCTGGAAAATACTGTAATTATCATTTTATGGCTAAAATGCCTTTTTACAGGATCTCAGAAGATACTGTAAAGAAACTCTAAATATTATGAATAGAGCATGTAAAAAGTGACAAACGTCTTGTAAATTTGTAAGACACTACAGCCAAGATCATGTAAAAATTGCCTGTAACCTGTAAATAACATGTAAATCTTGGAAGAGAGTGCGTTTGACCTTGTAAATAGGTTGTAAATCTTGCCACGACCCTGTAAAAACTCTGTCAATCTCCCAAAGGGACTGTGATTTGACCATGCAAAAACTCTGTAAATCGAAAACGGGGACCTGATTTCACTCTGTAAAAACCCTGTAAATAGAAAAAGGGACTGGCTCGTCGCTGTAAATACCCTGTAAATGGAAAAGTCGGGCCTGGTTTTACTATGTAAAAACGCTGTAAATCATAAACGGGGGACTACTTTAACTCTGTAAAAACGCTGTAAATCGAAAAAGGGGGCCTGGCTTGTCGCTGTAAAAAGCCTGTAAATAAAATAGGGCAGCTGGCTTGATTCTGTAAAAACGCGGTAAATCGAAAAAGGGGGCCTGGCTTGTCGCTGTAAAAAGCCTGTAAATAAAATAGGGCGGCTGGCTTGATTCTGTAAAAACGCGGTAAATCGAAAAAGGGGGCCTGGCTTGATTCTGTAAAAAGCCTGTAAATCGAAAAAGGGGGCCTGGCTTGATTCTGTAAAAAGCCTGTAAATCGAAAAAGAGCGCCTCGCTTGATTCTGTAAAAAGCGTGTAAATCGAAAAAGGGGGACTGACTTGACTCTGTAAAAAGCCTGTAAATCGAAAAAGAGCGCCTCACTTGATTCTGTAAAAAGCCTGTAAATCGAAAAAGGGGGACTGACTTCACTCTGTAAAAAGCGTGTAAATCGAAAAAGAGCGCCTGACTTGATTCTATAAAAACCCTGTAAATCGAAAAAGGGGGCCTAGCTTGATTCTGTAAAAAGCCTGTAAATCGAAAAAGGGGGACTGGCTTGATTCTGCAAAAAGCCTATAAATCGAAAAAAGGGGGCCCGACTTGATTCTGTAAAAAGCCTGTAAATTGTAAAAGGGGGCCTGGCTTGATTCTGTAACAAGCCTGTAAATAAAAAAAGAGGGCCTGGCTTGACTCTATAAAAAGCCTGTAAATCGAAAAAGAGCGCCTGACTTGACTCTGTAAAAAAGCCTGTAAATTGAAAAAAGGGTGCCTGGCTTGGCTCTGTAAAAAAGCCTGTAAATTAAAAAAGGGGGGCCTGGCTTGATTCTGTAAAAAGCCTGTAAATATAAAAAGGGGGCCTGGCTTGACTCTGGAAAAAGCCTGTAAATAAAAAAAGGGTGCCTGGCTTGACTCTGTAAAAAGCCTGTAAATCAAAAAAGAGGGCCTGGCTTGACTCTGTTAAAAGCCTGTAAATGTAAAAAGGGAGTTTTTCATACACTTTTTAAATCTGAAGAAAGAGAAGAATTTGACCCCATAAATCACAAGAAGCATTTGACAGTAACAATTAATCAAACACCATTTTCATTCCTTTGTTTTTAATTGCAAGGTTCTTTTTAAAACCTACATTGTATCTGTATAAAAAGTTTCTTCATCACCAGGAATAACAATGTTGATCACTGAAATTTTCAATAATCAGTACATCAAAAACAATGATGCAATTATAAATACATGCGGCTTGCTAAAACTTATTTTTCTTTGTTAAAACAGTTCAATACTCTCATTAAAAAAAATATATTACCTTAATAATTGAGATCATACAGTATAATCTTCATAACTATTGTTAAATTCATTTCATTATTCATTAAATAGGGGAAACTTTATGGCCATTGAAATTTTATCATTGACTGTTGAAAATATTTTAATTAATTGTATTTCTACATGTAGTTAAATATTTTAAATAATTGTAATTTTATCATTGACTGTGGAAAATATTTTCATAAGTGAGCACAGGGAATGGGTGCAATATTTTTCATTACAAGGTAAATTGTGTATCTCAAAGTGGTTATGTAATGTTCATCAGTGTTAAAAACGGTAAATGACAGTAGCTTTCTAGGATGTGCATGGAAACAACCTATTTTTCCCCTTCAGATGACTCTTTATCTGCAGTGATGAAATTATCATGAGTTATTACTTCATGTTCCTTTCTTATCACAATAATTTATTTTGTTCATAATCCCTTTGTCCTAAGGACCTTAACAAATCACTTTTACTCGAAGTGCTTTTGTACAGAATGCAAAAGTGTTTGCATTTGTTTTTCAGTACTTTAGATCATACACTTGATATGGTCTTGGCCTTTAGATAGTGAAGAGCATAATGGCCTTATCTTTGGCAACCTACAATGGATATTTGTCATTTCACAAACAAAATTCATCTATACGACAGCCATTTTCATTCCATGTGCTTTTTTTTAATAGCCCATAATAGTCTACATCCGGTCTAGGTCCCACGCGGTCACGAACGCCTGGGACTTCACAACAATAACTAGAAAATGTCGCAAATCAGATCAGTTCGTCTTTCCAATCCCCCCCCGAAGAGCGGATCCAGGTACAGCTCTTCCTCTCATGGGAATCTTGACCTCAGCGTCAGCATCATACATTCAGTGGGCACAGCTGGGTAACTGGACGGATGAAGTTGTGACCTTTGACGATTACTTGAACAACGCGCACTTGCCCATTTTTGCCTGGGAACTCAGCAACTCGTGCAAGATCCCACTTCGCACGCGGTGCATTCTGATCAACAACCAGCACTACATCTCCTGTTTTCAGGTTGTCACGTATCTCTCTCCACTTCTTTTGTGTGTTCAGCGTCGCAAGAAATTCATCCCTCCAGTACTTCCAGAACAACTTCACAAGACTCTGGATTAGTCTCCATCGGTTTCTAGGGTTGAATGCTACTTCATCAGCAACTCGAGGCGCTAACTGTCCTCCCAACTGTCCAACAAGGAAATGACTCGGGGTCAGCACGGGTTCATCACGGGCGTCAGTCCCCTCATACGTCAGCGGTCTCGAGTTCATTAGTGCTTCTACTTCTTTAATGGCAGTTTGGAGTTCATCATCATTCAGCCCTGCATTTCCAACAATTGACTTCAAGGTTTTCGTGGCTACTTTAATCAGGGACTCAAACATTCCTCCAAAGTGTGAACCAAGGGGCGGATTCCAGTTCCACTTGATCCCCTTGTTTGCAGCGTCGTCTGCAATGCCCTTATGATCCATTGACTGAACAAGCTCTCGCAGCTCCCTCTCGGCTCCCACAAAGTTAGTACCGTTGTCACTTGTGACTTCTTCTGGTCTCCCCCTGGTAGCCACCAACTGAATGCATTCAAGAAATCTGCGCTACTCAGAGAAAATGCCATCTCAAGATGCACGGCTCTGGTGGCTGCACATGTAAACAAGCACAAGTACCTCTTGGCGGAAACTCTTCGTGTCATCTTGGTAAAGAACGGCCCAGCGTAATCAACACAGGATTTCGCGAACGCCCTCATGGTTGTTCCAAGTCTGGGTTCCGGGAGAGGTGCCATTATCTGCACTGCCGGTTCTGCGCGCCGCTTTTCGCACACCTTACAGTCTCTGTCCCAATTCTTCACTTCCTGACGACCATCCACAACCCAGTAGTGATGTCGCACTTGTGGTAAGACGTGATTTACCCCTGCATGGTGACACCGATTGTGTACATCTGCTACAATTAGGCGAGTAATGTGATGCTTTTTTGGCAGTATCATTGGGTGAATAGCATTGTAAGGGAGAGCTGCTCTAGCAAGTCGTCCGCCAACTCGTAACACGCCCGCTTCATCCATGGTTGGGGTTAGCGCTTTTAGATGGCTCTGCTTCCTCACTTTCTTCCCTCTGTTCAAGTTTTGCACCTCCTCTGGGAATCGCTCACTCTGTGCTTGTTTCACCCAGAACTTTCTAGCTTCATCTAACTCAGCAGGTGTCAATGACTCTTTCATCTGTGCTTCTGGAAGGTTGTCCCTCTTCTTAACCTTGGGAGACAGCTTGGCAACAAATCTAATCACCCACGCAGTGACTCTTATCAGTCTGGTCCAGCTGGAGTACTTCAATGGATCCATCAATGGTTCAGAAACATCAGTTACGAACGTCATCTTCAGCTTGGCTATTTCCACTTGGCAGTCTTCAGAAGTCTCTCTCTCGGATAAGTTTCTTCTGGGGCCAGCATTCTGGGGTGTGGTATAAGAACTCAGGTCCACGGAACCAGCGGTGGTTCACAGTCAACTGACTTGCATGTAGACCTCGGGTCGCGTCGTCAGCACAGTTAAAGTCAGTTGGAACATGACGCCACTGTTGAGGATTTGACTTCTGATGAATCTCTGAGATTCTGTTTGCGACAAAAGTCTTGTACCTCCTGGACTGTCCCTGAATCCAACAAACAACATCCTCACTGTTCGTCCATATTGTACAAGCCTCAAACGGGATCTGTGACAGCTCTGCTACCTTCCTCAACAATCTGACTCCCAATACTGCAGCCATCAACTCTAAACGAGGGATGCTTGTTGCCTTCCTGGGGGCAACCTTAGCTTTCGCTGCAACAAACCGCACCATTACTTCTCCACTCTCATATTTATGCCGGACATAACTGACCGCTGCATACGCCAACTGTGAAGCGTCGACCATTGTGTGAATCGAGCTGTCAACAACACGCTTTCTCTCTGCACGATAACACCTCGGAACCCGAACTCCAGCAAGCTCTGGCAACTCATTAAACCACCCTTGACATCTCTTCTTCAAATCAGTTGGGAACTCATCATCCCAACCCAGTCCCAGCAGCCAAGTTTCTTGCATTGCCATCCTTGCTGTGATTGTAAATGGTGCTAGCATTTGAAGGGGATCAAACAGAGTTGCAAGTTTCTTCAGGAATCCTCGCTTTGTGTAGTCAATGTCCATTGGTGGGTTCAACTTGAAGGTAAACATGTCCGTTTCAACGTTCCACTGGACTCCAAGCGCCTTCATGCATGGCAGTTCTGACTCCTCAATGTTAACATTTGCTACGTGATCTTCTAGTGGCACATCCTCCAGAACCTTAGGCCGGTTGCTACACCATCGCTGTATTTTGAAGCCCGCTTCACCAAGCAGCTTGATGAGTTGATCACGAGTCTTTATCGCTTCATCGTCAGTCTCAAGCGACGCCATGATGTCGTCCATGTACATCTGAAGAAGGATGATAGCAACTGCTACTGGGTAGTCATCTTTATGGTCTTCAGCATGTTGTCGTACAATGCATTGCGCCAGGTACGGTGAAGCGCGATCACAAAACAACAGTCTCATCGCTTCGTACACTTCAGGGGGTCTGGTGAGATCTAGCCCTCGCCACAGGAAGCAGTGATATCGCCTGTCTTGTTTCGCCATAACAACTTGCGAAAACATCTCTGTGAGGTCAGCTACAAGAGCAACAGGGTTCTTACGAAATCGCAGTAACACATTGAAGATGTCTTGTTGCAGCTTGGGACCCAGCAACATGGTGTCATTCAAGCTGATTCCCCCATACCTCGCCGCTGAATTGTAGACAATCCTCACTTTGGTTGTCTGTTTGTCTTCTCTCACCACCGGGAAGTGCGGTAGATACCAGCTTTCTCCATCATCAACTTCACCTGGCTCCACCTTCCTAACATAACCCTTCGCCACATTCGCCTCCATCACTTGGCAATACTTCTCAGCAACATCTGGCCTTCTTTTGAGCTGCTTTTCGAGCGAAAGGACTCGGCCCTCAGCTCCTGCTCGATTGGAATACAATGGTGGTTGATCATCCACCCAGGGAATCCCCACTTCATAACGCCCATCAAGGTACCGTCTTGACCTGCTTGCTTTTTCTGCGGCCAGCATTTCCTCTGCGGTCAGCGGTTCACTCTTGTGATCAGCGAGTTCCCACATCTTCTGCATTAATTCATCAGCTTTCAACTCTGGAGTAGGAATAGCATGAAACCTGTAAGTGTGATTTGCTGCACGACACTCACTAACTCCACCTGGCACCTGTCCAACAACTGTCCATCCCAGCTGTGTCTTAACACCCACAGGGTCCCCTGGTTTGCCTACACGATCCTCAACTGGCAGAAGCAGTTCCTCATAGTAATCACTGCCAATGAGTAGATCGACTTCTCCACGTCCAACCGGCATTGGAATCTCTAAATCCCGAAGATGGTTCAATCCTTTCTTACTCCGGGACCAATCCATTGCTTTCATTTCACATATGCTTGGAGTTGTCCACAGAAGAACTTCCCTCTTGGTTGCACCATCCATACTTTCTACATGCACAGTCACAGTTTTGCTGTCCGTCACAACAGACGTTGCTCCAAACACTGAAACACGGAGTGGCTGACGTTCTGCTTCTAGACCTAAAGTATCAGCTACCTCTTCTCTGAGATAAGATGAACCTGAACCTCCATCTAGGAATGCATTTGCTCTAATCCTGATACCGTTTCTCCCTTCTAGAATTACTGGTACCATCTGAAGAGCCACTTTTCCAGTGCGTCTCACAGTGTCAGGTTGCTCAATCGCTCCGCAGGTTGCATAGGTTGTGGGCATTCCTGTCTGTTGTGCATTCTCTTCAGCAGCTTGTGCAGGGCGGAATGTGTCAGCAGATGGGTTTAACCTTAACATTTCCTCTGTTTTGTGCAACTGTGGGTGATGCCTCCGACCGCATCGTTCTACTGTACAGGAATCTTTTGATGAGCAACGCCATGTTCGATGGTTCCTCTTGAGGCTCAGAAAGCATAAATTGTGTTTCTTCGCTAACTCCCATCGGTTGTTCACAGTTGCTCTTTTCCAGGTCTCACACGTAGTAATCTGACGATCACCTTTGCAGACAGCACATTCCAGTTTTCCTCCTGAAGTTGCGAATGTGTTGGCTCGCCCATTTTGCCGTCTTGCCTGCCACCTTGAGCTACTTGCATTTGCTTTGGACTTCCCTCCTTCATGTTAAGGCTTCTCTGGTTCACTGGTACCTCCATAGGCCATTTCTTTGACTTGCACCTCTGTCTCCAACCATCTGCCTAGGTCACTGAGATCAACTTTCTTTGGTTCCAGCTCTATCTTCCGTCGGCTCCACCTCTCAGCAATTCTAGGCGGCAATCTTTCCATAACTTGTTGCATGTTGGCGGCTGCTTGCAGGTCTGCACCATGACCATAAGTTTTCAATGTCCTGACAATATTGTGCAGGTTGTCAACAAATGACCTGAGACTTAAAACATTTTCATCTCTCAGTGTTGGCAAGTCCAAAAGCTTTCTAATTAAAGACTTGGAGATAAGCTCTGGATTTCCAAACCGATGTTTCAACTCTTTGATAGCTTCTTCATACATTGTTCCATCAAAGACCTTTCCTGCAATAGCCTTCTCTGCCGACCCTTTTACTGATGCCTTTAAATAAATCATCTTTTGTGTTTTGGAGAGCTTTTGGTCATGAACAAGTGCTTTGAACATTCCATACCAGTTCGGCCAATGACATGGATCTCCATCAAACACAGGCAAATTAATCTTAGGAAGCGAAGGTAAGAAAGGTGGCTTACCGAAAGCTGTCCAGTCCCCAACCATTCCTTTTTCCATTGCAGACTCACGAATTTTGTTCCTCGGTTCATCATCGGCTGGTTCCTGTTTAGGATTTATCTTCTCCAACCACTCCTTTACTCTGAACTTTGTATCCTGTTCGGGGGCATCTTCTTTCTTGATAACTTCCAACTTTGGTTCGGTTTTTGCCTTGTTTTCGGCGCCAGCTGCGTTCTCGACAAGTTCTTCAAAATCTTCCAAGCAATCAACAATCTCATCTTCACTCGCTTCATCTTGTAGGAGCATCGCCTCCTTTTCTTTCCAGTCGGCTTCCGGTTGTGCGTCTTTGATTTTCAGTTGCGCGTCAAGTTCAGCTTTTTGAGCAACAATTTCCACTTCCAGTCGACATTTTTCTTTGAGCTCTTCCACTTTCAGTTTTGCGAGATTTGCCTCCCTCGCGGCCTGTCTGGCTCGTTCTCTCGACGTGGTCAAAGTGTTCTTGCTCGTCCGACTGCCTTGTTTGCTGCTGTGTCTACTGCTGGAAGTGACCGAAGTGCTCTCGGTTTTGTCCCTGTTTTGTCCTGGCACTCCCACATAGTCGCTCAAATATTTTGGTAGATTGCGTTTCCGCTTCGTATTTTCCTCATCTCCCATCGCCGTTTCTTTTCATCCGGCTCTCAAAGGACCGCTATGGATATTTATCGTTTCACAAACAAAATTCATCTATACGACAGCCATTTCATTCCATGTGCTTTTTTTAATAGCCCATAATAGTCTACATCCGGTCTAGGTCCCACGCGGTCACGAACGCCTGGGACTTCACAACAATAACTAGAAAATGTCACAAATCAGATCAGTTCGTCTCTCCATACAAGAAGAGCAAATATGTTTCATAAGGGCTTGTGACATAACTTCTGTTGTATTGGATTAAGCCCCTGCAACAGGACCATGGACAGACCATGTTCTACCATGGTTTTACCATGGTTGATCACGGTCCACAACCATGGTCAAACATGGTTTGGCAATGGTGTGACCATGGTCTGGCCATGGTCAACCATGAACATTAAATTGCACTAAGTTTGACCATGGTCGACCATAGTCAAAATGATTGTAGAAATGGGACAATATAAACCAGAGCCGACCATGGTTGAACATGGTCAATAAACATGTTAAACAATGGTCAAACATGGCCAAAAATGGAAACAATGTAAAACGTTATGCATGTATTAACATGGTTGACCGTGGTCTGACATAGATAAGGACCATGTATTAACATGGTTGACCGTGGTCTGACATTGATAAGAACCATGTATTAACATGGTTGACATGTTAATACATCACACCACACCATTGCCAAACCATGGTTGACATTGATAAGAACCATGTATTAACATGGTTGACCATGGTCTGACATTGATAAGGACCATGTATTAACATGGTTGACCATGGTCTGAGATCGATAAGGACCCTGTATTAACATGGTTGACCATGGTCTGATATAAATAAGGACGATGTATTAACATGGTTGACCATGGTCTGACATTGATATGGGCCATGTATTAAAACAGTTTACCATGGTCTGAAGATGATACGGACCAAAATTGAAGGAGTGGAATAATGCCCTAAGTGACTTAAGATGTAAGGTCAAATTCTCCTTTTGTTTCACAAGCGAATACAATGAATTTGGAAGGAGAATCTAGCTATTTTCCAGAAGTCACCTAAGGCTTTTTCCAGGCACCCCTTCAATTGTACTTTCTGTATTGAACAAGGTGTGAAAGACTGAGATAATGACATATTGAATAGCAAATAAGTAAACAAGGTTTAGGTTTATTACAATTTATTATTACATTGCAGCCCGTATTACACGGTTGACCAATGCTCATTAAATTTCTATGCCACATAGTCAAAAGAAAACTGTCAGTGACTTATAAGTTGCCATGGCATTACAAGACATTTCATATATTCTGCGTGCAGAATACATCATCTGAATCTTAACTTTTTTAATGAGTAAAGTTGAAGTTAAGTTCATATATGTACAGTCAAGTTACAAGCATTACCAGGACTGTTGCAAATATTAAAATATGTAGTGCAATAAATTCTATTGAATCCCGAAAACTTTTCCGATTCAATTTACATTATGTAACGTAACTGAACTCTCAACCAACCAGCACCACTGTAATAAGTCATATTTCACAACATTACAACTTGAGCAGTGTTTTAGCCAAGAAGTGATTAACTTTTAAAGGCATTTCAAGTAAAGCTTGTCAGTAGGCATACATTTTAAAGACTTTCACGCATGAACAGTGTAGTTTGAAATAAGCCTGCCTTTTGGGGAAAAACTGTACAAATGTATTTAAAGCACCACATTGTGAAAAGAAAATAATGGTAAGCACTATCTGACATGATGTCTTTCAATATAGAGGCACAAAGTGCAACATTCAAGATGAATGATTTAGCAATTTCATTTTTGGCCAGAACAAAATTGCTGACAGCATAAGCAAGGAATACACTGTACAGACTATACTCTTTCAGTTATCAAACCACTGACGAAAATCGCTTGCCAAACCAGCAACCATCTCATAAACTTCCTGATTTTCACAATTTTGCCATAATCCAACACTTTAGTCAAGTACAATTGAAGTGAACTAATTACACTGTACCACAGTCCTTTATCTTAAATGTACATATCTGAACACAAGTGATCAAGCCTACACCAAAGTTGACATTTACACTGTATCAAAGCCAGACTCACTAAGTAAACTTTTGTTGTTTTAAGTGACCATGAAGTAACCATAAATTATGCTTATTTGAAAGGCCTTTTGAACTATGACAAATAATGGTATTATTTTTCATTTCTGAAATATCTTCTCTTGTTCCAGAGATATTCAAGTTTTTGTTCAAAACTTGATGATTTCACAACTAGTGTCAGTGCAAAGGTAGATCACATAATAATGGCAACAATTTCGTTTTCAGGTCTAAATTAAAAAAAGGCCTGATTCTTGTTCTCTTTGACAGGCCTTTCCAACAGGCATAAATAGTTTTCACGTCATTAAAGCACATTAAGTAATAAACACTAACCAACTCAACAAGTCTCATTCACCCTTCTCTCTTTTAACAGCTTTTTGAACAGCTTGCATTTTTGCTGTTATTTGAGTGAAATTTGCCTCTTTGTGTACCTCAAGGCAAAGACTCCTAAGGAGGTCTAGCCTTGCTCCATCAAACTTAGGCTTTGCAATAGTTTTAGAATTTGGTGCCTTACCAGAAACTGAGTGTGCTAAAATTTCATCTACTGTAAACAACTTCCTCAGGAGGATGCTTACAGTGTTGAAAAGGGAAGTTGAGTTCCCAACTAAAGATCGACATTCCTTTTCTAACTCTGTGGACTGAGAAACCTGTGGGTCCAGTTCAGCAGGCTGATTTCTTTTAAGCTTCCTTGTCTTTCTTTTTATGGTGGCCAACTCATCTGTTATATTGGCAATTGATTTCTTCAATTCTGTGAACTCGGCCTCACAACTCTTGCAACAGTCCTGGAAGAAAAACATACATGTACTGTTATATTAAAGTGGTAAGAATGGAGATGGTCAATTAATCCGTTTAAGTACTTAATGTTTGGCTGTACAGGTGGAACCTTGATTTAATAAACCTGATGTTAAAAATAAATTCTTTGGTACAACAAGCAACGTTCTCCAGGCTGGCCTGGTCGTTTTTAATGTATGAGCCAATTTTTTTTAGTCCCTTGGCACTTTGTTGAGGTTCCACGGTGTTTTAAAATAATTATTATTGGCCCTTATTTTGAGAACGGTAATAAGTAATAATGATAGTTCAACACAATTTGTACAATAGTCTTAAATAGTAGTACATGTAACTGCTAAATGGCTAAACACTCAGAAAGAGAAGATACAATTGGGAAAGATAAACCATAATATGTACATGTAAGTCTCACCTGTCTCATGTTCTGGGATTGCTTGCAAACGCCTAATATGAAAGGAAAATAACTTAACTGAGTGTCAGTGTAGTAAATAAGGGAAGATGGACCAGCAAAACGGACAGCCGGTGAAGTCAGCAGCAAATTAACAGTGACTGTGCTGCTTTTACCAATTGCTTGGAATTAATTTTTATCACCTTTAATTATAAGAAATCATTGACTGCTTGTGGATGTACTGTATTTAAGGTAACACAAGTTTAAAAAATGTAATGTGCATCTATAGGCATGTTTAACTTATTCTATTTTGTTATAAAAAAAGGCTACATACTTGTCTTTCATGTGCTGTCACCATCACTATCATCGGTGCATAGTGTGTAATCATCTAATGATACATCCCCAGTACTACTGGTGCCTGAAAAGAGAAATTAAAATAAATTGCATGTGTAATGGTTAGCTATGGCGCTCTGCTGCACGCGCCTGTGGCGCGCACAAGAGCTCCACTAAAAATAACAAAGAAAGACAAACATAGGACTGCTACAGGGTGGCCGCGGCCGTTTAATAGAGGTGGCCGCCTAATACAGGTAAGAAATACAGCGTTTGTATGAGCAAACAATCGGGACTTTAAAAACTGGCCGCTTAATAGAGGGTGCCCGCTTAATACAAGGCCGTTATATACAGGTTCGACTGTACTATAACAAAGACTTTAAAAAACCGGTTATATGATCTATAGAAAACCTGTTATTTCATTTAGTGATGATTTTTTGTCCCCCTTATTTACAAATCATGCCATTAACTGAACTGGAAACTGAGTTATACTCAAAAATTAATAAGTGAACCTATTACACTGAATTTGGTTTGATTGTGTCCCCGAAAATTTACAGAGATCAAAGAGGCAGTGTCATTAGGGTACCACAATTTTGGGTCAAAATGCACTACCTTTAAAATACAAGCACTTCGTTGATATTTGACTTCAAGAAATAAAGTGAATCTTGAGTAAAAAATGAGCTAAAATAAGTAAATTAGCATTAAAAAATAAAAATAAACCCTTTTTTCTCACAAGGTCTGCATTTAACTCACAGATGCTCACTCAGTTCAACTTGCTCTAAACATGCACTTTGACAATTTGTGGTGGCATAGAAAAATACCATGGATGCGATCACTTTGCAAGTGTTGCTTGCCAGCTCCAACTTATAAAATTAAAAAAATATGAAAAATTAATCTTCTCCCACATTTCATTCAGCTGCACCTCCAGGGCTAGAGGGACCTGTACAGGAAAATAAGACAGTCATGTTAACTTATGTCCTGACCAGAGTACACAGTGTTATCTCATTCTCTTACTTCAGTCAGCATTCTCACAATGTTTTGTAGTAGCACATTCAGACAACTCAGACAACTGGCTGTCTTGTTCATAGCAAACCCAAGTCTAAATTTACATGTGGCTTTGATATAAAAAGAAAATTCCAAGCTCAAATACAAAAAGATTATTATAATGATTATTTCATTGTTAACTGTACAGATGTATGTCTGGGCAGTGCAACTTACATTGAACATGTAGTTGCACCTGCAATGAAATAGGTCACTCTTTAAGAAAACATTATTGCATTGATCAAAAGGATTGTTACTTAGTGTTCCCTTTATTTTGCTTGCTATTTTCAACTAATGAACTATGGTATCAAGTACTGATCAAATACTATCATTATGCAAGTTACAAAATTTTATTTAGTATTATTGTTCCTGAGTAGAAGTAGCAGAAGTCACGATTTACAACAAAATTAAATCAGTTAAAATAGACTCCAACAGTCATAAATATAAGTGACTTTATTGAGCAGGATTTGGTGACTTGACTCTGAAGCTGCAGTCTTGAGTCTCGACCTTGACATTAGCCCATTCTATTTATTATTCGCCCCCCCCCCCCCCCTATTGAGGGCTTTTGTGTCTACCCCCATCGGAAATAACTTTTCAAGACCCCTTCAGAAATTAAGATCAAAGTGCCGACACATTACCCCTCAGGAAAAAAGAAAGAGTTCAAAGATACCGACATAAATGCCCCCTCAGAAATAACTCTTTTAAAAAGACCCCCTCCCTCCCCCTCAGATTTCCCAGTACCTCAATAGGGGGGTGCAGATATTAAATGGAATGGCCCATTACAAAATGGAGTTGAAAATCTACAGTAAAACCGAAAATTGTGCACTTTAAGTCAGTTCTTCTGAGTGATCACAGTGACTGGCTAGGCTGTCATGAACTTTTTAGACAATGTTGCAGTGAGCTTTTCACCCGTAACGATCTTGTTAGTTCCTGATCTGAGTAAAATGAGCCATACACTCCACGAAGATCATAAACTGATCTTCACGCCAAATCAAGATCGATCACTCACGTTTTCAGCTTATACCAAGACTATCATGATATTAACCCAGCTACAAATTACTCCATAAAAACGTTTTCAAAGGCTTCATAAAAAAACTAAATGGGGAATGACCACCTCAACAATCTTCAAGAAGCACATATGCATGCTTGTTGTCTGCATGGATC
>NW_028145568.1:1827500-1880000 GCF_977016875.1 Pavona decussata
ATATCTTGCTTCCATACATACAGAGAAATCTGTATTGTTATTTTTACCATGATTTTATTATTCGGAACAAACAATAAAAATCATCTTTTGTATAAAGTGGCGGTCTTGCTTCTTCGCAAAAACTTCACATTTGATTTTTGGCCAATTCTCCACTCCTGTCCTATGAAATTGAAGAAACTGCTTTGTGCAAAAATCATTTTCCGACAGATGTTGCTATGTCACCCGTAAAAATAAGGCATTTTCATTCTGATTTTATCTAAATCGTAACGCCACAAATTAGTTTGGATGGCGTTTTTCACTTGTTTTTCTTCTACTGCTAACTCCACTCTTTATCAAATTTCCGAGTGCTGGAATACACAAAACAATCAAGCATTCACACAACAGGCAAATTTATACTATAAGTGGACATCAGAAGATGTGCCAAGGAAGGCATCTTCAATTTTGTTTCTCATTACTATTTTGACTGACTGTTGGAGCTTTTCCGCTTTCATCGTTCTTTTCTGAATTTAACCATTTTAATTAAGTCTTTTTTTCATTCAGTGCAGGTGGCATGTCCAAACAAGAAGGACAATGCGACGGTTTAATTTGATGCCGGAATTATTATTATTATTTTACAATGTCAAAGTCTTTGGACAAGTATTGACACATGAATGGCTCTTGTTTAAATTATCCCTACATTTACCGAAAAAGGACAGCAAGTGCCACTTTGAGTCCATCGAGTTAAGTAAAATATTAATTTATGACTCTATTCAATTTTTACAACGTTTTTTCTGTTTCGCTGTTTACTTTAAGAAAGAAGGTAATATAGCCTTCGCTTTAGCTTGCTGTTGTTTTTCTGTTTTTGTATTTGAAGAGGACTGTTATCTAAACGATTAAAGAACACCTCTTTCGCATTGAAATTCACTTCAGTGTAAATTCTCATAAAACACGTGGGTCATTACCGCCAATTTGTCACTCTCATCGTTGACAGAAAATGTTTCCTTCCATTAAATAATGCTTCACTCTTTTGTGAAACGTTTGTTCGACCACGATACATAAATTCAATGTAAGTCACCCGTGAGCCCAAAAGAGATTTGTCGCTTCTTGTTGTGAAAATGGGAAAAAAGGTATAGCTTTCATGTTGAGCAACTTACAGCGAATGACCAAGTGTATGTTAAAGTTACATTGAGGGCAATCCATTTGGTAAGTGACAATACATATAGAGCATCTGTAAAGAGTGCCACTGCATAGCTTAAGCAGAGTAAAACGTATCAATGTTAAGGAGTTCTGATTTCCTTTTTTACTGTTACAAGATTTACTGTGGCATTGAGATCGTTTTGGGTTGCTTTTTCTCCGTAATATCGCTAGAGATCGGGACATACTTGGAGTAATACTGCGTGCGGAGGCCTCTTAAATTACTTAGACGTACGTATACGTAATAGAACTGTTTTTTTTTTTATTGACTTTTACTTTGAATGATGCAAATGCAAGTCCAAGCTCTTATTTTAAAAAGAAATAAAATTAAAGAAAAAAGCAGATACGTGTTCATTTCCTATGTACCCAGACGCGCTGAATTCAACAGTGGTCGCCAAGCATTTGTATCACCCAAATGAATAATTTGTAAACAGGAACTGATTTAACGGAGGTAAAGATACAATAACAAAGAGTCTCTGTGCTGGGTTTTCGGGGCGCGTTATGGTTTCACAAACCTAGCCAAGAAACTTGTTTTCCTCCAAAAGGGTTTGTGGCCCTTTCCGTAATTTCTACGCTCCATAGCTTTAAAACGGTCAAACCAAGAACAGCTATAATCGCTAGTGTAACACTTCTTCTTTTCTCTCGTATTTATTTATTTATTTTATTTTATTATATATTTATTTATTTATTTATTTATTTTATTATATATTTATTTATTTATTTATTTATTTATTTATTTATTTTGCAGGATAGGGTTGATGTTTGGGTAAGGCGTGCCAAACAGCGACAAGTATGGAAACTCTTGGGAACAAGTAATTATGAACACGTGACGCAAGAAAAAGGACCTCTCGGGAGGTTTGGTTGGTAGGTATAACTTACCTACCCAATGTTTAGCTACGTTTAATTTATATAGATGCATTTTTTTTTTTAAATTGAATTCAACTTGAGCGACAAAAGTCTGCTTTTTATTTCTCTCAACATGCGTGAAAGGAGAAGGAAGTGCGAGGTTCCTATACCAAAAGAACGCACGAAGAAGAGATAAGGACTGTGTTCCACTCTTGATTTAATTCAAGCTTCAATATTTAAAGACAAAAGATGTGATTTCGATCTTCGTGTGTTTACGTGAAGATGCTGTTGACAACGGAAAAGTAACGACTGCAGGTTAGGAAAAGATCTACGACATTTGGTTTCGCGTTTTCCGAAATTTCGAAGAAAGGCTTATGTACGTGACCTAGGGACGTTTAAAGGGGAAGTATGACGCAAATTTGATATCATTTCAGAACCCCCAAATGTTTGTCTTTCAACAGAAACAAAACAATAATTGTCTAGTTTTATTATAAATTACTAGCCCAGTGCTATAAACTGTCGATTAGTGCCTCTGGCCAGACACAGAGTAGGTCGGAATGGATTGAAACTTAGCGTTTTTAAGTTCTCACATTTTTGTTTCCAAAATGTGCTAGAACAGATCACGAGCTGTTCCTTTCAAGAATTGAGTTGATTTCTTTCCTCTCGTTGTTCTAGAATTATTTTGTAGCTAACTGAAGGTTTTATTTTTAACAAAAGAGGTAAAAAAAACCACGATACTTCCTCTTTAATAAAACAATAAATCGTTTCATTTAGGAGACTGTCAATTGAAAGTTGGCCGCCAAAATTTGATGTTCTTAAAACAAATATTAGCCTGATCGGTGAAGCTTTGATGGTTTGTGTGTTAGTTTTAAGAATACCGTATTTTAAAGGGAAACTATCAAAAGGATAGCCCGAGACAGAGTAAGCTACAGCTGTTGTTGCTCACCCGAATCCAAATTAATTTATCTTTCTTCCAAATAAATTTACTGAAATTGTCATCTCGAATTTGCGTGTTACCAATTTGATCTTTAAGTGGAGAGGCTGAAATAAAAACAGTCCAATATAAATTCGACGTAATACTACAATGAAAATCTGAATCTGCTAGTTAACGATCTCGTATACGAAATTATCCTGGAACACCAAGGACAAGGCGTTAAGTGATTTGCTAAAGGGAGAACAAAGCAGAATTATTTCTTAGCGAGTTTTTTTAGGACAGTTGCAATCCATTGCAATATGGAATCCATAGTCGAGGACACTTATTTATAGCTTCATTTAACACATTACTGTTAAAATTATAAGTCTTTCAAGAGTTTTATGGTAGTTTTGATTGAGCTCTTCAATCCCACAGATTGTCTTGCAAACACGTTGAGAATAAGGAAGACCATCGGCTGAAAATATCGGTACGTTCATCAATAACTTGATTTTCATATAATGTGTGAGGAACTATGTGCTCTACAGTTTAATAGGCACAAGTAGAAAGTGCTTGGCCGTATGTCTTAAAAATGAAAATCGGACTGAAGGTCTCTCCTTTGAGGCTGATTGGTGAACGTGCGAGAAACACAAACTAAAACGCAAAAAACAACGGCAAAAGAACTCAAAACAATATATGCTCAACCAGTGATAATTAATTTATTGTGTCAAATTTTAAAGTTTCTCTACACTGTTGCTATAGGAAATGAATGGAGACGAACGGAGAGAATTTGCAAGTTGACATTGGACTTCAGGACTTAACGACGTTCAGTACTCCATGTTTTCGGATGTGTTGCAAAAAGGTTTTTTCTGTCCATGTACAAATCTCTGTTGAAAACCAACATTAGAAGGGGGAGGAGAGATTTAAGTTCAGGTGACACAACATGTCCAAATTTTTTCCCCCAAAAAAATGACTATGACTGTACTTATATGTAAAATGCCAACCGGGCAAAAGCCTCTAAACTCTTGCGCATCATATTCAAGGCAGTAATCTGAATTTTTGAAGAATGAAAGGACGCAAACGAGTCAATATTAATTTGGATTTTCATATCTAACAAAAACAAGGTTATATTAAAAACTTTTATCACCAGACTGTGGCCAACTGCAGTAGTCTTCAGATTATAGGATTATGGTAAATAACATCAAAAGTCGAACGATATAAGATAGTAACGGTGATAGATTGAGTTGTCAAATTTTGTTTTCAGATTTTGTTCATTTTTATCTCGATCATCAACCGATTTAGCGTTTGCTTCCCAATCTGCGATGAAGGGAACAAGCCTTGAATGCATGGGTTTTTTATATCAAACAAAAGCAAAATTATATTAAAAAACCTCTATCACACTCTGTGGCCAACCTACATACTTTATTTTCATACATACTTTATTTATTCCAGAAGCAGACTATATATACAAATAAAACTAAGAAGAAAAGTACTTTTAGAAAAGGAAGTTTGGAGGTTAGCCCTATGCGAAAACTCCCTCAAATAAAAGAAAAACAAAAATAAGTATACATAAATCGAGATCTTTAGAGTCAAATAGATTGGTCTTCTGATTATGGGATTATGGTAAACAACATAAAAAATCGAAATATATGAGTTAGTAAAGGCGATAGATGGAGTTGTCAAATTTTCTTTTCGGATTGTACTTATTTTATCCTGATCATCAGCCGATTAAACGTTTAGTTTCCCGATCTGAGATGTACGGAACAACCATGAAATGAATGTTTTTGCGGAATAAAACATAACTAAGAAAGTGAAAAAAATACTTGGCGTTTTTCAGTTTTGTTTGTGTGTGATCTTGGTTCCTCGTCACGCTAGGAAGCAACAGTACTATTGAAAAACGAATCTTTCTCTTTCCTTTTCTGTCCCATTATCAGTTACTTGATTTTTGTGGGTGAGCAAGTTTGACTTGGTAATCATTTAGTTTAATTACGGGGGTGTATTGCGGTTGTTATCAGCCATCGAAGAAGGATAAAAAGAATATAAAGCCTGGACATGTTGGAGCCATCTGATATACCTGGAACAATTGCACAGACAGAAAGGTAAGAAAATGCATGTGTGCTTTCCTTTATTTATGTAGCCTTCTGCTGTATTCGTTTCTTATGTCGACGATGTTTCTCCATGAAATAGTTTCAGTTTTCTGAGAAACTGACTGGATAGCTGAGCCCATTCATGTAGATTACGGAATGGAGTTTTAGGGAATGGGGGACCCAACTGAGCGTTTTGCGCATGGAGAAGACCTTTATCGCCTGATATATTATCAATTAATCGTCATTTACACAATAAAACATCACTTTGGGCTTCTTGTAAGGCGGGGAAATTTATGGCTTTTATTTATGTTGGAAGCACCTTGCCAGTTGACGCACCAAAACACCAGGTAGTAGTTGGAGTCACAGAAGCATCCCAAAACAGCAGCTTGTAAACTCGGGAAACAAAATTCCCTTCTTCATTACAGGTCTCAGTAACTGGGATTTATTCAACCCCCACCATGATGTGAAAAGCACTCGCGTTCTTTTGAAGCATCTTAAAAGAGCGTAAAAAAGGGTATTACTTATAATCTTTTACTTGGATAGCCACGACCTTAGATCTCATCCGTTTTCAGTTTCAAACGGTACCTCCACAGTTAAGATTTGATTCTTGATGTAAACGGATTAAAGAACTACCCATTTGTCAAATCAGCTTAATTTTTAATCCTCTCAAGAACTTTGGTTTGATTTTACACCCTTGTGCCAATTCAGTATCTCGTTTATACTCGCTCACAATAATTTCAAAGCATTGTTTGTAAAATTTGCAGTTACATTTGATACGTGTATACCTTGAATACCTTGTAAGGATCCCATTACCCGAAGGTGGTACCGAACGAGGGATAGGCGATCGCCTTACTTTGTCTTTCTAAGTGTAAGTGGCCATTCTTCGTTTTGAACATAGAAGCCGTTTTGGTCCAAAACAACATTGCCGTTGCTTGAGATTTTGTCACATGCCGTATTAAGTTGAAATTTTCACGCGGTAAAGAGGCAAAGTAAAGAATTGAATATTCTTTTATAATGGACCTTCATATCTTAGAAAAAGTAGTGCGTTGAATTTCACTACAGCCAAGTACAAACGATGATTTCAAGCAAAGCATTTTTAATTCGCCAGAGTCAGTGCGGTCAATTCGTCTTTGTACACCCAAAAACAAAGCTATCGTTTGGTGTTTGTGCTTACAGTAATAATCTACCCTGTTGACCGCTAAAATTCCCAAAAAATAAAAATATAAATTAAAAAACAAGAAAAATTATCCAACAAAAAAAAAAGAAAACACAAGTGTTAATGGCTTTGCATAAAAACCAGGTGTTGTGGGGCAATGATATGCCGGAGGAAAATTCCCGAGACGCAAGATTGGGTGCAAAGGTAAACAGTTGTTATCGAATATTCGAGCGACAGACATTAATCGGGGCAGAAAGCGGAAATTAATCGGTGGTTTATAATTAAAAATAAAGCCGCCTTTTTGGATTATAAGCTTTGTATTAGCCTCAGTTTAAATTTTACTCGAGTTTTATCAATTGTAATACGTGTATGTTTGTCGTTTGATGTGAAGACAACGCGATGAATTAAAAATTATGAGGCGGCTGACAGGCTTTTATTCACTTTATTTATTTTAGTTCACGCATTTTTCTTTTTAATTTTTTTTTCTCTATAGAGAGGTTATAAGCTAGATATAATGTGTAATTGAGTTGGCTGTAAACTTATTCTTATAGCTTTAAAATATGATTTGCGATGTTTTTTTTTTGTCGTTGTTTAATTTTGAAATTTAAAGTTATAAAGGTCTTTTCTTTACAATAAAGTTGTTTTTGTATTGAAACAAATTATCGCCTCACAATGGAAATCATTCACTTCCGTGGCGCCCCTTTTCGCTCATTAGGGACCAGGCTTCCTGCGGCATTGGTGAATTCATCAGTTTAACGACCAAAGGTGTTTTGATAAACCGCCTATCGAGTAGACTGCGAGCAGTCGAGATTTTTCCTCGGATCGCGCGCGTAAAATTATGCAAATTATAAAAGTGAACGAGGAGGGATTGGGGAGAGGGAGGAACGTTCTTTGTCCTTCCCTCCTCACCCGCGTTTCTCGCGGATCGCTTTGGTGCTTGCTAGATCCATCGTGCGCTATAGAAATAAGACGAAGAAAGAGACTGCTGGCAGTTTACCGATCGGGTGGAATGAGTTCCTGCAAATCATGTCTGAATAAGAATGATCGGATGAATTACGCCAGAGCTTCACACAACAGCAGAGGAATTTTTTTCCAGCAAAATGGAAGAAAAATTTAGCCTTCATACGGACCGTTACTTCCTGTTGGAAGGTCTGGTCAATGGGTAAGACACCAGCGAAAAGCAACAGGACTGAACATGAACAATGGACAAGCCGTTCTGGTTGATGTTTTTCTCGTTCAACAACTCTCAAAATATCTTACTTTTGTGCATACCCGAAATTTTACTTCTCGGAAATGGGCTTTGATTGAAAGAAACGCTGACTGTTTAGACAGCAAAGCGTGTTTTAAATGGTTTGGCTTTAATTTGCTTCAGTATCTTGCAGTATATGCCATTTGCTGCTCTCAGAATATGCTTTATTCCGAAATGACCGGGAGATGGCCTCCAGTGAGAATTTTGTGACATCAAATACTCCAATGAATGGATTGCCTTTCAATCTCTTGATGAGACAGAAGAAATGATTTAACACCGACGTGGGGTGATGCCAAATTCTGTAGTTCTGTGATAATGTAATACGTTCAGCGTTTCTAGTGGAAATTAAACACTGGTGAGATTAGGATTATTCGATTTTTTTTTTCAAGTTAATCTCGATACCCAAAGGCTTGATTAACTCTAATTTGTCACCAGCTTAGTACGAAAACATTTTCGCCCGTTTCACTTTTTTCTCGTCGTTCATTCTTTTTCATTCTTTTCGCCCGGCGGCCCCGCTTGTTGTATCCGGGTTTAGATCATCGTTACAAATTCACCTAAGATCACTTTGAAAGTTTGTCTTGTTTTTACTTCTTAAGTCTTTGCAGAAGAATATCTTAACCGAGTTTCGCGGTTATCTTAAACTTTTGGCCAATTCAGGCGAAAACCATGAGTACGCGCTATTTCGCTCTGTACCTCCTAAGATATCTACGCAAAACCAGATTACTAAGCGAATTTTAAGTTGAATGATTTGAATTTTTGTATTTGGAAAAAATAAACCGACAAAATATTAGAAACGCCCGTAATGTTGATAGTGCTACTGTAGAAATAATACAAACCATTAATTAAATGAATTTTAAAACGCCGGATTTCAATTTTTCCTATGATCTCAAGAACCCACCGCTTTTCTCTATTAAACCTTTCCTTTTCCTTGAATTATTTTTATTTCCTGTGCTTAAATGCGTTTCGGGTCGCGAATTACCTTTTTCCCGACGGATGAAACAAATGTACTTCAATTTTTCCTATGATCTCAAGAACCCACCGCTTTTCTCTATTAAACCTTTCCTTTTCCTTGAATTATTTTTATTTCCTGTGCTTAAATGTGTTTCGGGTCGCGAATTACCTTTTTCCCGACGGATCAAACAAATGTACTTCCACTTTAAAAGCTTTACACTTCAAGATAAAAGTGGCGTTCATTTTACCTGAGAGATGCATTAAGCCCGAGAAACAGCTAATGGCAGAAAGAGGGCTCTAAAACGAAAATTCGTGAGAAGACCTAAAAAGCGTGTAATGTTAAATGGACATCACGCTCTTTTGTTTGCTAACTTGAAAGTGCTAAAAGCGTAAAGCACTAGCATTGTATACACAGGAATAAAAGGTCCATTTGATTTTCGAAAAACACTCCATTAAACTGCTTTCGCGTGTTAAGCTGATATTCAATGATATTCGTCGACAAATTTGACTGAACCTCGTGCGTTGGATGGAGTGTTGCCGTAACTCGAGCAGCGTTTTCCGTTTTAAAACCTGAACTACGAAACCACCTTAATGACAGGTAATTTATCTAAACGTTTCAGTTTCTTTTTCAAGGTTCTGGCTAATTGTGGTTTAATTGTCGAGCTTTAATCCATTGATATACAATCCGACCAGAGTGAAAGCAGCTTTAAGTAGTTGAGTGGTGTTTACTTATTTGTAATTGGCCGAATTTCTACGTTGAAAGCATCCAGCTCTTTGCGTAAACAGGCAGTATTGCACCTCGACGGCTACCAAAAAGAGGTTTTTTTCTTCAGAACAAGAACTGGTTCTTTCATTTTACGCTTCCGGCGGCAGCATATGTTAAGGTGAAGTTTTAAAACGAGTTACAGTCACTTCTAAGAAAACTATTTCTTCATAATCAATGTGTTTCGACCGTAATATAAATTTATGGAATTTTGATATCTTTTTTGCTTAAAACTGTGTAAAACAGATGTATTGCATTCAAGGTGACTTATTTTAATTTTCTATATAAACTCGAACAACACTTTGTTGTGCGTTTTTTTGGGAGACGGGGAATTCGTAAATCAGTAGTGATGTATTTTGTATGCATGACCACTACATATTGTACACATCAATCTTCTTGTCATTGTTGTAACTCCAGATGATGAATATCAAATCACCTTTCAGGCTGCAATCGAAAAAATTTTCCATTTGTGAATTTGTTTTACATGGGTGACTTGATAGTTTGTTTGTGTCGTTAATTGATAGGAAGCTTTAGTTTTCTGTCAAATGGAACTATCAACATATATAGAAGGTAAGTAAAATTTGCAGCAAAAGCTACCGGCAAATTTCAATTTTTTATTTTATTTAGATTGATAATTTACAACACCGCAAAAGTGGATTACCTTGCAAAAAAATGACTGGTAATTTTAAGCATTTTTAATCATATGGCGGGTTGTAATTCAAGGCTGCTGCTTGAATCTATATACAAAAAAAATCGGGATAGCTGAAAACATATTGTTGGTTATTTTTATGTGAAAAATTGTCGGAAATGAGCGGGCAAGCTTAATACAACGATCGGCTAAAAAACTTCATGGCCGTAGCAAATAGGTTTCGTACCTATCTAGCCGGAAAAATACCGTAGAAAGCATCTGAAAGCGACTCATTTCACCTGACAGGTTTCAATTAATTAACTTCCTCAGTTCGTTTTTGGTAATTTTGCTATAGAGTGAGACGAATGAATTTTTTCTAAAAATTTTTTTTTTGGTGCAACAAAAAGTCACTTGAAATTTATGTCCAGCCAATAAGGAAGAAGTTCCATCTGTTAAATGCAGATCTGTCAGTTGAAACCAAGTCAATATAGTAGGCTGTTAAGCTTAGTGATCTGTGTGGTTGAATTGAGATCCTTCAGGTAACCAATGAGACTGCCCCTGTTATCATGGAGTAGTTCAGTCAAATATTACCTAATTAATGCGTGTGATTTGTGTCATGTACAATACAAGTCGCAGGCAAGTATGAAATCTACACTTTACTCAATTTTCAGTCCACCCAGTCCTCTCAAGGGTCTCAAAAAAGTGTAGTGGTTATTGGGCTAATTTACTGCAACTTCAACCTCGTCCCCAGTTTCTTCGCTATATTTTGGAGCTTACGAATCGACGACTTTCGTACGACGGCGCCTTTGGGTCACGTCATAGTCCCGCGTCGCTGATTTTACGATTCGCAGTAAAAACGACGACGTTGGTGCGGGCGACAAGTTTTCCCGCCGTTTCTGTTTTTTTTTTTTTTTTTTTAACAAGCTGGGTTGTTCAAACGAAAATGCCTAACTTCAGGGAAACGAGACCTTGTATTGCATACGCTTATGGAGAAAGCTTTATGAACGAACAAGAATTTGTACTTTTCTACGATACTTACAAGTCTACAAATCGAGAGTTTCCGTATTGGAACTAAGAAAGGTTCGACTTAGACGAGAAACCAAACAACGAATGCAAGGCCGAGTTTCGGCCGGCAACAACAGGAAACGAGTGAAAACTTTCATTGAATTAGAAATTATTTTGAAAGCTAGCAGAGTAACACCGCTTCTTTTGTTCAGCAAAGTAATTTCCTAGCTCTCTAAGTGAGCTATCTCGGTTTTGTCTCTAACTATTGACCCGACTGTTCAAAAAAGACACAGCTTTTCAGTTCTTTCAAATTTCGGGTGTAGAAGGTCATTACTTGAATGAAAACAGACGAAAAATCAAAAACATATGTGAAGAACATGTCCCTAATGTGATGTTGAATTATCTGGCAAAAACACCTGAAGTAAAGAGAGAAAACTTTGAAAACTAACCTCACGTCCTGCTGTTTCCAAGACGCCGACAAATTGCACTCACCAACGTCGTCAACTTAGGCTCCACGCCGGTAAGTGCGTACATTGGCAAGTGCAGTTGGCATGTCAAGCAATCCAACGGCGCCGTCGTGCGAAAGCTCCCTATTCAAAATTTCGGACGGCAGCGAAGACCCTGAGACACGCAAAAGACACCACGAATAATCGAGATTTTGTCACGTGATACACACTTGATTTGCGTCTTCGTTACACTTTTCGGGCATCAAATGTTTCTACTCACTGCATGGATACCATTTTTAATAATAACTATAAATAACAATCCTTATTCCTCCTAAGATAAAAAGACTTATCGTTATCGTTACATTTATTATTAGAAGTAAACATACAGTATATAGATAATAGAAAGATTAAAAATTATATCTAAAAATAAGCCTATTTACAAAAGTCTTAATCCTCGGGCGATGTGCGGTTTTGTTTCTAGGTTGATACTTATTTTTTTTCTTCTTCTGGATAATGTGACTAAGCGGGCAATCGTGATCCACTGAACGAACCTTGAAAAGTTTATTATCTGCCTTTACTAAAAGTTCTCGAATATCCATTCTTTTAAATACATATTTCCTTTTGAAGCATCTATCCGGGAAGTTTTGTATGACCGTAAGATGTGAGTCTACGGCGAAATTCGGAAAAACTAAGGCGCTAAATAGGCGGTCTACTTCAACTTGACTAAAACCTTCCTTCTGTAACGATCTTAATACAAATAGACACTTGTTTGCCTTAATCAGCTTAGCACGTACATGTTCGCTATATTTACAATTCTCCTGAAACGTAACACCTAAAATGGGGAGCTCCGTGTATTAAGGAATGTTATTGACTTGAAAAAATATCCTGAATAAAGCCTTTCTTACGAAAAATGATTGTGAATGATTCCGGATGAAAATCAAGTGGTTCGTGTCGTTCCATTTGGGGGGTTACTAAAATTGTGGGCTACCGACTGAAATGATGCAGCCTTAGTCCTTTGGGTACTTTGTCTAAATGGTAAACACCCATAACCTGGGCCAAAAAATTATAATATTAAAAAAACGTATCCACTGTACCATATATCAGTAACCTTGAAACAAAACTATAGTCTTCGCACCACCAAACATAGTTCTTTCGCTCAGAAATCCTTCTAAAATTTTTCGAAACGGATTTGGCGGCCAAAGGGTTAAAAAAAGGAAAAATTATGTGTTATGTTTGTAGTTAATAGATTACATGATCATTGATTTCTTACAGAATGACGCTTTAGGGAGTCTTGAGAACAGTGGTTGATTCAAAAGAATCACGTTACGCTGCGGGTTAGGTTAAAAAATAGATGCAGTGGAACCTCCATCGAGGGGACATCCTCGGAACAAAGAGAAGTGTCCCTTAATGGAGGTGTCCCCTGTAAAGTGGTTGGGTCGATTATGTTAATAATTAACCACCTAAACAAAAAGCCTGGATTGAAATTATTAACAATATTTGTACTCCATAACTTTAATTACTATTCATTTATTAGAATACACTAAAACGTCAACCTTTTAAAGCTGTCATAATCTTATCAATCCTCCTTGGTGGTCGGTCACATACGTGGAAATCAATTCCTATTTGAACCATTTGGAATGTTCAAAAACTTTCCTCGTCCCCTTGATAGAGGTGCCCCTTTAATAGAGGCCACTGATACAGAGATTATATGAAAGTTTCTCCCGGACAAAGGTTAGTGTCCCTAAGTGGAGGCGATCCATTAATGGGGGTGTTCCAAACTAGAGATTGACGTAACCTTAAAAAACGACGTGGACGTGTACCTGTCATACGTTCTGCTTGGATGAAGAACACCCAAAATAGCTGAATTTTTGTTTCATGCTATATTGAGTGTTCTAATTCCCGACAGAGCCATTTTTTAAGTCACAACACGTCTACACCCCATTTAAAGCATGTGCCGCGAGGAAGAGGACGTGCTCCTCTGAGTTCCGGCGTTCAGGTTGTGTTAAGTTCATTTTTCTATCAGTATAAAACTCAATATGCCGAGGGAAACTTACAAAAGAGACAGAGTAATTCAATGAAGTCAAATTTCTACCAAGCACAAAGGAACCCGTAGCCGGTTCTGGAAGAACGTAATGAAGAAGTTCAATCCGGAAGATGTGAGACTGTTCTTGTGTTTGTGTTTGTATATTAACGTCTTGCTCACACTTAATCCAGTATCTATTGGTTTTTGTACTGTATATATTTGAAAACATTTTTTGTTTCAATTTTCTTTTTCTGTGAATGTTTAAAATAATCTCGCTAAACGCCAGAGGCCTGGGCAACTTCAAGAAGCGTAGGTTAATTTACATTGTGGTAAAGAAAAACGAAATCTGACATCTTTTTTTACGAAACTTGTAGTACTAAAGTTGTAGAAAGGCAATGAGAACGCGGCTAGTTAAGGTCAGCCACTCTGGATTTCTTAAGGCAGAAGGGAAGATGATCTCGGGAATGCTGAAAAGTTGGGATTCTACCCCAAGAACACGCTCTCAGATGCAGTTGCTTAAGTAGATAACTTGCACAAATGTCCTGTTAAAGTAACTAGGAAATAAAAGTGGACTCCGGATGTCTGCTCTTTTTGTAACTTTTCAAGACAAGATCGGGAGAATTTGCTATTCCTTTGCCCTTCATCACAAGTTTTTAAAATGATTTCAGGCTTTTTTTTGCTATGACTCGAAAGAACATATAACTTTATCTCTAATTTTGGGCGTTTGTGGAAACAGTCATGAAATTTAAAACTCCTGTATTTTGGTAGGAAAATCAGTAATTGATCAGTGCCGGAGAAATAATACAGAACCTACTATTCATTCACTTAAGGTGTTATTAACTAAGAAGTATCAAATTGAACTATATATTGCAGGGAAGAATAATAATTTAAATAATTTTCACAAGAAGTGGACGTTCAAGCCTTGGGTGTAAAGTTTACTAAAGTATATTGTCCCGGGCTTTAAACAAAGAGAAATTTATTAATGTATGTGTGTATTTGTTGTGTGTATATGTATGTTTGTGTGTTTGTGTCGTGTTAGTCTTTTCTCGTTTACTCGGTATTCACATGGATTTTTCTTTGTTTTATGTTACTTATTAATAAAGATGGAAGGGAAACAACATTTTTACACCCAGACTTACAACAAAAAATCAGTGGAATAAGGAAACGGTTCATTAAATAACGCTTTACCCTTTATATCCTTGGTGCGGTTATCAATTAACCTTTGTTTACCTTGGAACCAAGTAAAATACTTTTTCTTTGACGATAAAGCACACGACTTACCTTGCGTATTCGAAAGCCGTGAACCACTTGGTGGAGAAAATAGAAACGAAATACAAGAATACGTGAGTAGGACTGTCGCTGCCCATTTGTTTACATTCCAACGGTTTGGGCTTTCAATCTATAGGTACCTACCTAAGTACCTAAGAAATAATTACAATTGAATGTCTCGTACACGACCATCCCTGCGATCAGCAAACACGCTTCCGTAAGGCAATGATACGCGGTTCAACATTTGTTGAGCAACAAATGTTGCAACTGCTGTTCAACAAACGTTGAACAGTGTATCATGTAATGTTTGACGTTGAAATATGCCGTTCAACATGTTCAAAGTTGTTCAACGTTGTTGAACGAAAATAGAGCTTGGCTCTATTCCGTTCAACAAGTCAAGAAGTCGTTTAGTTTTAATGTTCAACATTTGCTGTAGACTTTCTCAAAGTCGCTCGCTTGCTTCTCTTTGAATGGACCTGGTGCGAGCAACTTTTATCACTTGCAGCGCGCCAAATTTACAGGAGGAATTTTCCTCCTGTAGCATTATCCAATCAGAACCAGCGATTTGAAAGTACACGTCAATCAAGCCAGATCATAACCAGATCACGCGCAAAGCTGTTCGAACATACAACACTAGCTCTTCAATAGCGATTTTTATTTCGGTCTACGACCAAGAACTTTTAAATTCCTCGCACTGATTACACGTTCATTTAACGACGCAATTCGTGTATGGGTTGCAAAAAGCTAAGTACAGAGATGTCCGCGAACATCAGCGCAAAGTAATCGAAAGTCACTGTTGTGGAAAGGACGTGTTTTTATCGGCGCCTACAGGATGATCGGGAAAAAAAAGCTTGACTTTTGAGGTGGCCCCATTCGTTTTCGATTTTTCACGTCACGGCGAAAGAAAAGAGGTTATGTCCGTTTGCTTGGTTCCGGTTAAACGGACATCATCATCAAGAGGCAATCGATCGGTATTTTGTGGCTTATACTGACATAGTTATATGCTGCATTTTTAAAGTGAGTGTTTTGATGATAACGAGATAAGCCTCAACCTTGTTCGGTATATAGCAAGCATTTTTCGGCCGTTAACTTGTTCGGTTGTTATATACCGATACGGATTCGGCCGTTATCCCAAACGAGTTAACGGCCGAATTTAGTTCGGTATATAATAGGAAACCCATTAGAGCCGATACATTTTATGTTGTTTTCCAGGTTTTCCCGTCAAGACAGCACTCTACATGTCATGCTGTGTAGTGCTTTCATTTTAAAATTTATTATTGCAGTAGCAGCGCTAGCAGTAGCCGGTATTATTATTATTATTATTATTATTATTATTATTATTATTATTATTATTATTATTATTATTATTATTATTATTATTATTCGCCCATTCGAAGTAAAGCATTTTAAAAATCTTCGCGAAGCGAATCGACACAATTTCTGCAGTCATCAAAATGTAAACAAAATCTTCGCATGAACAGTGTGTAGTACGATACAGTCGTTGCGTTGCGTTGTCAACGTTTGAAAAATGTCTTGCAAATGCGTTGGCCCAATTTTAAATGATTTTCAACGTATTTCGGTTTCGTTCGGAAACATTCCCAACGTTTTGAAACGCATTGAGAAAGTTTTCCAATGCAATTGTCAGCGTTTCCAAAGATGCGTTGAAATGACTGAAATGACAAGAATGCATTGAGTTGACAGTTTGACAACTTTGCACCCTGAAAAGTTCGCGCCAAAATGACGTCACTTGATTCGATTTCCAGCAAGGGAAACAAGTTGAGCTCTCGCTCGCTAGCGCTCAGCGCTCGCTCGCTCGAGCTCTGACGATCGCGCTTCGTGCTCTCTAAGCTCGACTTGTAAGCAAGTCTACATTTGCTGATCAACAAAAGTTGAACGATGTTGAACCGTGTCATTCGCTTAATTGTAGATGACCTCTGACGTAAAGCAGAGAAGTCAACACAGACCACGCCCTTACCCACTCACGGTTTGTATTGGTGTGGAAACGGATACATAGAGGACCACGAATGAAGCGTGAGCAGCCAAGATGGAGGATGTGGGATGTATCAAATAATACTGCGCCCATATTGAACATTGCAATCTTCAGAAAGTGAAAAATTCATTCCTTTGAATTGGACCATTAGTCTGCAACTCATTACGCCTAGAATTCCAGAATTTGTCCAAATTTACTTTTTAAAAGAAACTTAAATCAAGACTTATGGAAATTCTCATAAGAAATGATGACTATCTTGAAATCACTTAAATTATCAATGTAATGTATTAGTTCTAAGTTTGTATCTTTTCTTTCTCCTTAGATTTACTAGTATTTACAATGTCAGTTATATTTCACATTTTATATTTCTTCCATAATCTTTAACATAAGAGTTACCTTTAGTTACTCATTACAGCTAGTGTTGTAATTAAGTTATAATTTTATTTAGTATGATATTTGTATTTTCCTTTTTTCTTTTTTTCCCGTCTCGATTAGTTAGCTACATGCGGGTGGAAGAATTTTTGTATCAATTTATATGCTTGTGATATAATAAATTTGTTGTTGTTGTTGTTGTCGTTGTCGTTGTTAATTAAAATGACAATGGCGTGGCGGCCATGTTGGTGTACCATAACAAAAGAAGCTTACGAGAAACCACTTGTTGACGGTGCACCAACATGGAGGCAGTGAAGCCACGTTGGTAGGGTCTATAGTTATTTATCCCCTGTTATGAATAATACAACCAATCACAAATCCGTTAAAAACATGAACAAGGACCTTTATTTTGCTCGAAGTCAATCTCGTTTCCAGAGTCCTCAGGCTCTTTGGCCAGCGGTTGTTCGTCAGGAGAAACTCTGGGGAACTGGATTATTACTGCAGGACGTCTGCGGTAAAGCAATGCAAGCCGTTACCTAGCAGGCAATCAATTTTTTTTTTCGAATGCCCTAGGGTCTCTCCTGGCGACCAACCGCTGGTCAAAGGGCCTCAGCTCTCAGAATCTCGTACCCAGAGTCTTCAGGCTTTTTGGCCAGCGGGGCAACGCCGGGAAGACTCTGGGGACATCAAATTTTATTACCGCAGGATTTCTGCATTAAAACAATGGAAACTGTTACGGAACAGCCAATCAAAAAAATTGAATCTTTTCGAAAAAGCCTGAAGACTCTGGGTACGAGATTGTAGCTCTCTGGTTACGAGATCGGCTCCAAGTTTGCACCTTTATTTCTCATCGGATATTATGTGTTAGAAGAAACCAACAGCTTTCCGAAAGCCAAGCTCGAGGAAAACTATGAGTTTTTGAGAACAAATAACGTCTGATTGGCAATTATTAAAAACCGGATCATTGGTATTATGCAATTCCAGGGATTTGATTGGATTAGCAGCCATGGTATATGAGCCATTATTCCATGTCCGAAAAATAACGAGCCAATATTTCCCGATTTTTATTTCTTTTTACTAAAATAAGTATTCCCACTCACGCTTGTTGAATATGAGATGACTATAACCAACTCGGTCTGGTTGGCTCTCTATAATCTCGTATCCCACGCGCGCTCGTGGAATAATTGTTAAATATTCGCGTATATTTTAGAGCCAAATCATGGTGCTTTTTTTTTTTTCGCTAACAGTGGCTTAGGATGTTGACGTTTTAGTGTTTGTGGGTATTGATATTATTCTTATGGCTATTTTAGATATTTGTTACTTTTTATTTACCGATTTGTACTAATAAATTGTAATAATAACAATGATAATGATAAATAGATGTTCGTGTGTTCCAAAAGAAAAACGCCCTTCCAACTTGAAGGTCTGGATACCAGCAGGCAAGTATATAGTTAAAGAAATGACAACAGTTTTGATTTTTAAAGAAATGTTTCGACAATGATAACCACTTAGCCACTCACGTATTCAAACATTAGCGAGATTCTAAACAATGCCACATTTTATGTTCGTCTAACAGTTTTAATATTTCGGATTATGCTTCCACCAATTTTCGGCTCAAGATAAAAGAAGCTATTCACATCCAATGGGAACAACCTACTTTAAACCAGCAATTGTACCATCGGTAGATTTAAAACTCTCTTTTATAGTCACACATTGTCACGTATCCTTAAGTTATTCTGTTATAGTTTTTTCTCATTAGCATTTCTATGTACTTTTAATTCAACCCGTACTTTTCGATTTAAAACAATCACATAAACAGAAAATATGTACGTGGGGGTGTGGTGGTTTGTGTTGGTACTTCCTTGTAAATAAAAAGGAAAGAAGAAGAGCAAAACAAAACGCGCGCTGTAAATCAAACAGCAGTTTCCACTGAACGTCGGAGTTAGTTACATTGTCTTTGTTGACAAACTCAGAGGTGATGGTACATGCACCCCCTCTCTGTTATCACTCGATCTTTTACGTATTAGTATAGGAAGTCGTATGAACCAGCTCGTGCATTTCGTGAGTTACGGGCACGAGTGATGTTTTGAAAGTTCTCAAAACATCACGAGTGACAATAAATCACGAAATGCACCAGCAGGTGCATACGATTTTTTGTTTGTTGTGTTCTCAATAAAATTATTCCATCGCGCTACTTTGCACGCCTTGCGTACCACATAAAACGCTTCAATGGTTTCCAAAATCCTCAGATGTTTTATTTGAACCAATCAACAATATAATGTTGTGACAGGCAAATCAAGCGTGAAGTTTTTGAAAGTTTCTCAGAAAATATAACAAGCTGAACTCAAAAGCTAAATCTCAGTTTAAAAAAAGCGGCAAGAGTACTAGCGCTTCCTCATTGTTCCCATAGCAACTTTCCATATTGCTCTCTATGACCTATTTATGCATTGTTCATTGACCAATCAGAAACGCGATATTTTGTTAAGTATATAATAAATTAACTTATAAATGCAAAAAGTGAGTCTTGTGTTCAACTTTATGCACCTCTTTTGCAATGAGGAGATATTTCTGATATTACTTATCAAACGTTGATTATCTCATGGTGCTCACTATTTCGAGTATTTCATTGCTATCCTGTCATTAATTGTCGTTTGCTATTTATCCTCTTCTAATTTTAGAGGACAGTTGCACGAGAACGGACATCGTAGATTGATGTTTTCACCACATCTTTTGCAATGGAGACTTTACTCCAATTATTATCAACAGCATTTTATAATGTAGCACACACTACTCAGTATCATGAACGCTAGAATTTGTGGAATCTAAACAGTATTATATTATATTGTTCAGTTACTTGAAGTAGCATTTTATTTTCTCCCTTTTTTCCCCTTTTCTTTTGCACCTGAAATGTATTGTCTCGTAATTACTATGTTCCATTTTTGGGATTTTAGATTAATTTTAAAATTCCCTTTTTCTCTTACTTCTGTAAGATTGTTATTTTGTTTGTTAATAAAAAATATTTTAAAAAAAGAGTTTGTGGAATTATTTTGTTTGAAAACCTTTGACACCTTTCCTCCAACAGAACGCCAAGGATGTAATGTTTTATTTAATTTGATTTATTGTTGGCTTTGACAATAGGCGATGAACGAGAGTGTGAGAACAAGAAAAGAGAGTGATAAAAATCCAATGAAAAAAAAAAAAGCGATCGCAACGATCACTGCGACCCTTGCGATCGTTGAGACCTCATGGCTCCAAATGATCACAGCGATCGCAAGGAAAAGTCGAGTAGGAATGGATCCAAAAAACAAGCCAAGTGCGAATATTTTAATTAATGGCGCGAACTTTCCAAACATGGCGGTTACAAATCAAAGACGTTCTCTTGTTGCGTGCTATTTTATTATTGGCCATTTTCACATTACGGACAAGTCGTGTCTGTGTGAAAACGGGACGAACAAAATTTTGATCGTAAAAGTCGTCTAAATTTGTCCGTCTGTTAGGACGATTTTTCGAGGTCCATTTGTTCGTCTAGACGGACAAGTCGTCGAAAGTCCGATAAATTGCATCTCGTCAGGGGAATGGAACTCACAAAAGGGACTGTATGGGAAAATCAAAATGGCGGGTGAAAAGACTGCGTTTGCTCTTTTTCTTGACAGCAAAGCGAAAAAACAATCATTATATCCATGCTCCCACCGCAACTGGTTTCATATTTCAGCAGGGCTTTTTGTCTTCTCGTTACATTTGACAACCCAAACATCGGCCCTGGCAGCTAAAACTGGTATTACTGAATCTCTTCGGTCGGTCGGTAGGTATTTTGCTTTCAAAGGTCTCTGGAGTAAAACGAAATCTTCACTAAGTTGACGTTTCTTCCGTTTAATAAAAGCCTACTCCATACTCATACTGTATTTATTTATACACGGTAAAATCTTCAGTATTACACTATAATAAGAAGGTATTAAAAGTTCAAAAGTTTAACTAAAAATACTGTTTTACAAGATTGCCGAGTGGGACCCTGACTGACAATTGTCGTAAAGTCGATCAATTTCCCTTTTAAAGCGACCAAGAGAGTATATTTTCCGTAAATTGACGGGTAGACTGTTCCATAATAGCGCCCCGCTGTAGCCAAAGCTACGCTTACGATAGTTCGTGCCTGGCTTTGGCAAGTCTAGTTTGATCTCGGAATCCCTTAGATTATACGAAGTACAGGTACATCGGGAAAAGCCCTTTAATTGTTTTAAACATTAACATCGCCTTCAACTTCTTTCGGCGCGTGGAGAGATTGTCCCAGTGGAAACTCTTTAGGAGAAAACTGGTAATTGTGTCGTAACTGGAGCTGGTAATGACCCTAGTAGCCTCTTTTTTGGAGTTTTTGGAGTTTATCACTCAAGGTAACGTTTAGATCATCCCAAACGGAGCTACAATAGTGAAAGTGGGGTAAAATTAATGCTTGATAGCTTTGGAGAGCGGAGCTTTCTGAAATGAATGGTCTTATGCGGTTAAGGGCGCCTACAGCCTAAGATATTGTCTTACTTTTTTCATCTATATGCCTTGTCCCTGAAAGGTGTTCGTCAATTAATAAGCCCAGCGATTTGGCCTCGCTAACTCTTATAAATTATCGTACTACAACAAAAATGGCGCCAAGAAGAAGCAGCAACAATATCTAGGCGCGGTGAAGGGAGCCTAGCATCCAATCCCCTCTCGGTCGAATGCGCGCGCAACAGTTTTATATTTCTACGGAAGGCGCCTGTTTTCTACGGAAGAACAAGGGCTTGAGAACGGTCAGAGCTTCTAAGGAGAATTTTTTATTTTTGTGCGGAAAACTGCAAATTGTACGGGACCCCACTATAATTTCAAAGAAAGTTGTCAAAAAGTTTTACCGAACGGCCATACTTCCATTAAGAAGCAGTGAGCTTTCTGGGGCACCATAGCGTAGGCCTTGACCTGTCTTAAACGGTCACCTTTTAAGAGGAAATCACTTAAAACAGAGTAACGAATAGCCTGCCAGGTAACTGAATTTCTAACAACCTGTAATACTGACTGTGTGATATCGGTCTTAATGTTTTATTAGACCGTTTTTTATGCTGTGTTCCCCTCGTCGCACCATTTTATCGTTGCAGTTTCGTAACTGAGTAAATGATTTTTTGAGCGCTTTAATTCTGCATAAATTGTACATTAAGTGATCAAAGTTGAAATAAAATGGCGTTTTTATTGTTTTACGTATATTCAGAACCTATATTAAGCGTTCACTTAGCCATTGCCCACACTGTAACACTGTGATCACCCTTTCACACTCGTAAGCGTTCATTTTTGAGACCTAACAAATTTCCTTTTGCGAACTTACGTGTTTCCTTGTAAGCCTTAACAGGTTTTTTTTCAACGTCGACACGTAAGAAATTCCAACCTTCTCTATATACCTTATTGTCGAACTAATCTTCGAAAATTATCTATTCGGTTTCAAGGTCCTACGTTTTTCAACTCGCTAAGTCGTAAAATTCAAAGCAGTGAAAATATCAGTTTGTTTGGCAAAAGACTTAAAAAATTCCTTCTTTCCTAGTTAAATTGACTCTTTGTTGAGCTATACACCTCTTTCTTTCTTTCTTTCTTTTTTTTTTCTTCTTCTTTTAAAAAAAAATTAATTAGAATTTTCATTTCATCATTTCATTCATTCATTTTCATTTCATTCAGTACCCTTAACTTCTATGGTTTATCCTGTAGTTCCAGGAAGCCTATAGTTAATAAGCCCCCGGCTTCATTCTATATAGGCTTCCTAGCCTTAAACACATTTAATCTTTTAAATAGTTTATTAGGAATATTGTGTATCATGTATTTATGTTGTATTTTTTGGTTAATGGCAAAATAAATGAATGGAATTCTTTTTTACCCCCTTGCACGTGTTTCCCTTTGTCCTCTTACATATATCTTTTCGTTCCCTCAAGTGTTTCCTTTTGTCGTCTGCGTGTTCCTTTTTACGCCTTTGAACCCTTACAAATTCCTTATTGTACCCGAGTGTAGGGCACAAATTCATCGAAATGTAAGCAGAACCCCTTTAACGATTTAAACTCCTCTCAAAAATAAACTCTGTTCACTTCTTTCCAGCACCGTTCCTTCGTTGTTCAGTCCCCACCCCACCCCTCATGGCTAATAAAAGCGTTGGGACTCGGTTGGTGTTGTTTGCTACATTGCATTTATGGTTAGCGCAATGGAATCCAAAATGGCGGCGTGCAGAAATTTAAGAGCGAAAACCTGAGGCGATAACGAAATCCAGTTTTTGGTGCTATCTCCACTTTTTAAACTAAGCTTTGAAATATAAGGGTGGATTTTCCCTTTAAATCTACGTCTAACTAAAAAGTCAGGATGGAAGAGGAAAATCCAGTAAGTGCTAAGTCAAAGCTAAGAGCATTTGGAAGTTTGACGTGATAATTTAGTCAGCAAAATCTTCGTCATCTATGCCTTGAGTTGCCCTCCGCGTTTGAGGGCTCTCCTCGAAAGTCCACAGGTTTTATTTTCTCATTAAACATTTCTAAATTCCAATGCGATCGAAAAACCGAGGTGTCACTATTGTTAAACAAACTCTATTTATTTATCCTTATTTCTGAGAAATATTTACCCTGTCCTTTCTTTACTGATACTTTATCAATTATTTCTCTGCTTTCCAAACATTTTCCAGTGATTACATTTCATAATTTTTGCCTAGGCAATGCCCATTTAATTCAAGTTTAGATGATTTTCATCCGAGAGGAAAAGAACTGAGCGGTTCGAAATCGAGGCTAATACATTTGAATTGTAGATTATCAGTAAATTACTCGTCTTATTTTTCACACCTATCACGACCACGAGGAACTTGAAACCAACATGGACAACGATAAAACCTTACTTTGTCCTTATAGCTGCTTCTGGACAAAATATTTCAAGGAAATGATGTTAATGTTGCAGTTTATTTCATGGAGTACCGCTTAAACCGTCATTGCTGTCTTCTCTCCATACCAGTTAAGATTAAACCTGTTTCTAACCGATGGTCGGAAACCCGACGGCGTGCCAGGACATTCAACAAGGAAGAATTCAAAGTTCTAAAGGTATTTACTCAATATCACTCGGTTCCTTTTTTTCCTCGGGTAGAAATTGTTAGAAATTAATTGTTTTATTTTCTTAAACATGGATTAGGTAGATTTAGACATTGACGCTTGTATCAAGCGCGGAGCGTGTAATGGTTGGGAGTTTTGAATTAGCATATTGACAGAGATGTTTGATTTAATCAATAGCTGAACAAATCAGACCTTGAATGATATAAAGTTTTTCAATTAAGCTCGGATGGTGAAACTTTTTTGCCGGTGAACTGGCTAGTGAGTTATACACTTGGCCTTTTATAAGACTTTTTGTGAGCTTCAATGAATGCATCTCGAAATTTTTATTGACGGGATACGAATCAATGCGTGCCTCTTTGAAGACTAAACCAGTTCACTGATACCCACACCGATGCCTTTAATTTAGCATGCTCACATGCACGATATGTGGCTTACGTAATTATTTATTCCCTAAATTAAAGGATTTCCTTTCTCGTTATTAAGTTGCAGGAATTTTTATGATTGGTACGGATACATTTATAGGAGACAGAATTCCTCTGATCTCGGGTGAGTAGGTTTCTTTGTTAAAGGCATAACCATTCCTATCTTCAGAAACATTTTGTATGCGCGTAAGATTCTTGAATTACGATATTACGCCATGATGATATTACCTTTTAACGATAGTTTAACTTACAAAATAAACAGCAGAACTCTAGAAGTAAATAAATACATGAATAAATAAATAGTACTCCTTCAACCCCTTTCCCTTCCCCACTCCCTCCCCCCCCCCCCCCCCACCCTCCTCGCTAGATCATATCATAGAATCGCAGAATCAAAATGAATAAGAGGAAAATTTATTTGTAAGGGGGAAGAGGGAGGGGAAGAATACTTTTTTCACGCTGCTATTGTTTCCTTCCATGCAGATACCACGCACAGAATGGCTCAATTTGGTAATTGGCAAGGCTAAACAGAGACGCTTCGGGATAAATGTCTACTAAAAAGGTGAGATATTACAGTTAGGTTCTCGTTTGCAGAGTGGTCAAAATCAAATTTCACCTTAGATATTTTTAAATAATCAACTGTTAGAAGTTTTAGTCAGAGTTTATACATGTTATTTCATCCCGGTGCACATTCTCACAAAACAAAACTGAAACGTTTCGCCAATGCTGTTTTTAAGATACCTAAAAAAAAATTTTACAGCGGCTATGTTTCTTGTAAATCGCAAGGTGGTTATTTCTTCATAGAAAATCTGCATTGCTTGGTTTTATTTTATTAAGTGACATTCTCAATTTTGCCAACAATCATATCTAAACATCGTCTACTGCCCACGGTAACAAGAAGGCTTGCATCCCAGATAAGAAAACTATTTATCTAGTTTAAATAAACCAATAAGAAACAGACTTGAAGGCCCACTGATTGTCTTAATCTGGGGCTTAAGTAAGACTCTGTGTAAATAACTGGCCCTAAGAGTTTTTTCCTCTCTTGGATTTTAGCTGCAAGTCAAGGGGCAGCAAAATATCAGTGAAGAGAGTAGAATGGACTGCACACTTGCGTACAGAGGACTGCACGATTAACAAATCAATTGGCCGCAAGGTTTAATTCATGAAACCTTTAGCTTATATACTTAATTGATGATTAAACTGTTCAAAACCTGGATTAAAAGTTAATCCAGATTATGGCTTTGGTTTCAACTGCCAGAAAAAGTGAGAAGAACAGTATTTCAAAATCGTGTACCATTCGCGATCGGTTTCAGTGTATTAAATCATTCATTCCAAAATGAAATAAGAGAAATGTTAAACACTGAATTCAAAACTGGAACTTATTCTGGATTAGCATGATCGCGCTTAGAACAGTTGGGCCATGGTCTTCATATTTTCATTTATAAAAAGGTCTGACAGAGACTGCTTGTACTCAATTCTCGGATATCAGGCAAAATTCAACTAATTTCTCGGCCTCAAGTTTATCTCTTCACTCCGGGAGAAAACTAAGACAAGTACTACTCCACAGATTTCATTCACACTCGGAAAATTTGGAATCATTACAATCATGTTCCACCAACTCAGGCAGACTCTTGCCACACTTTTGGATTTCATCCTCAGACGTCCATGCGTAGAACCATCTTATACCGCACAACAAACAGTATCACAAGAAAGTATTGCTCAATAGCTTTCATTTAGATAGTCGCACTTTAGGATTTCATCCACAGCCTGAAAAGTAAGAACCAACTTTTACAGAATAATAAGCAGTACCACAGGGACGTACTGATGAGTAGCTTTTCATTTGAATGGTCACACTTTAGGATTTCACCCGCAGATGCTAACGTTGGAACCACTATTTACAGCATAGTAGGCATTGCCACGGGAGAGTACTGGTCAGTAGCTGTAACTTGAATCGATCACACTCGAGGATTTCATCCACAGACTCAAAGGTTAGAACCACCTTGTACAGCATAATAGCGAGTACCACAGTAGCTTTCATTTGATTAGACACATTTTAGGATTTCATCCACATACCCAAATTTAAACTACGTAATACCGCATAATAAACAGCACCACGGAAAAGTGCTGTTCAGTGTAAGTAGCTTTCAATTTTTTAGCATTCGTACACATGCACTTCGAGAGTTATCTTCAGACTCAAAGGTGCAACCGCATGACATGACTCGTGGCTTCACTCCGGGAGTGAAAGGGTAAACGCAGCATTCAGGCGAAATTCACGTGACGAGGCCTATCACTGGAACAAGGAAGAACATTCATCAGCTATCAGGGAAAGAAGGAGATCTTTCTCGATCAGGTAATAGTTAAACTCCAGTCAGATCTTCTTATAACAAGATAGTTCGCGATAGATCTAACGCTATTCATAGTCACCCTGATGCCTTGAGCTTATTTTCGCGATGGTTTAATTTTAGCTCATTTTGCGATGAGTAAGAATTTTGTGATGAGAGGAACTGTCGATTATTGATGACAGACAAACGACAGAAAAGAGGAAAACCATAGGGACAGGTGTTTGCGGTAGAGCAAACGGCGAAACCATTACATGTATGTCCACCGACAGAATGGAGAACAAGACCAGACCGAAACGATGACAGGTGACAAATGACTGGTTAACTACTAATAAGAGCAAAATGATACGACAGAGTGTGTGAGAACTAACAGATCAACCCTGGAGCATGCGAAATAACGAAGAAACGATACTAACAGATGAATAAATGAATATTCCACAGTCTAACACCGTGTAACATAAACAGTGTTAGTCTGTGAAATATTCATTTATTCATTTGTACTAAGGCTTTCCTGGCTTCGAAATACTTTTGTTACTCATGATACTAACAGAGGACAGAAAAAATTAGAAAAAGAAACCTGTAGAGAAACGATATCAAGACAAAAATGGAAAGACGATCGTAGAGACACGAGATAAACGTGGAAGAGAACAGTGAACTAAACTACAAAGAAATTTGAAGAGTCCAAAGAACAACGGCTGATAAAAAAAGAAAGTACAGAAAAAGAAAACAAAATCTGTAGTCTTAAAAGAAAAACTTAAAAAAAAAAAAAAAAAGCAAAAAATCCAGAGCAACGAAAGAAACGGCACCACAAAGAAGTGTAGAGGAAAGTATGAAGCAAACAAGGCCTTCTAAAGATTGATTGAAAAACGTTAACGTGCTAAGAACAAATCGTGACAGGAAAGCCTTAGATTAAAATCATCGAGTGAAAAGGACATAAAAGACAGAAACAAGAACAAAACTGTAAAAAAAGAGAAGGAAAATGAGACTACGAGGGGAGAGAACACGAACAAATGCTGAGGACAAAAATGACAGAAACGAGAAAAATACAACAAAAACCGCGGAAGAAAAGCGAGAACAAAAGAAGAAAAAAGATGGCATTTGGAAAAAAAAACCCGGAAAACCATAGAGAAACAAGACAAACAATATAATAAGAGCAATATTTTCAAAATGTTAGGAAAATAGATAGCAAAACTGACAGAACAAAAAGAGAACTTTAGAGAAACAAGACAAACATGAGACAAACAAACAAAAGGAAAGCATATTTTGAAATGAAGGCAACATTTTCAAGATGTTAGGAAAATAGATAGCAAAACTGACAAATGTGGAAAAATAGAAGACAGATGGGACTGACATTTCACAAAAAGCGATGACAGAAATACAAGGACTCATCTAAAAAGAAATAGAAACAAAACATTACAGAAAATTGTTAAAAACTTTAGAGAAACATCAGCAAAGCATGACAAGAGGAGAATGTAAACCGCTAAAGAAACGTCGAAAAAGACAGGAAAAAAAAACAAGAATAAAAGTAAAGAAAAAAAGAGAACAAAACATAGCGCAAAAACGAAAACTAAGCTAATGAGAAGTAAGAGTTATTGATGACAGTACAGATAATACCGAGCGGCTAAGATTATAAGGAAAACAACAGTAGAACTACAGCAAAATCAACAAAAACTTGACAGAAATATGGGAACAAAATTCTAGATTAAGAAGAACAAACGATCACACTTTCAAATAACAAGAAGAGAGCGATGGAGAAACAAAGCAAATGTGACAAACAAACAAGGAAAGAAATAAGGAAAATAACTTTGTGAAATAAAACGAACATTTCGAAGATGAAAGGGAAAAAGTAACAAAACTAAATTGTGAGATTCGCAACAAATTTGGTGCGAAAGATATGAGCTAGTTAGAATAGGAATGAAACTTTGAATGTCATAAGAACTGAAAACGTTGAGAAAACCACATAGAAGCGAGTCATGAGCAAAAGGAACAACGCCGATAAAGACCGACTGCGTTAATGACGAGGCAAGCATTCATGACAGACAACCTGACTATGGGGAAGCAAAAACCTGAAAATCCGTTAAATGTTGACAGAAGAAAGCTACAGTTGTTTACAACAATGCCCCTAGGTTTTCGGTATTTCCTCCAAACCTTCCAGTTTTGGGAAAGGTGTATCAACCATTTTGCAACTTGTTGTAACTGGAAACGTAACAGATAAATAAACAACTCAGACATGCAATGGAAAAATTACAATGAAACAGAACAAAATATGACAGAATCGTACAAGAAGAGCAAATGTACTGACTGAGAAAAGATACATACGAGACGGCAAACCGCCAGAGTAAAACATGACTGGACAGGAATAGAGTTTAAAATGTGAAAGTATAGCAGTTTGCAAAACAAATAATAGTTTTGGATTGTACCTCATTAAACATTCATTAATAGCATACATGTACACACTTCCATTTAGACTTAATGATCCTTTATTCATGTTCTTGATCTTGTGCGCGTATCTCAGCTAGTGTTGAAACAAATTGTGACAACTGCGAAAACAAGAAAGACATTAGGGTGGTTATTTAATGATGTCGGATTGAAGTCTTAATAAGCCTATGAGACAAGACCGACGGTGGCGTGGGTAGTTGCAAGCCATTCTAATTGTTTTTTTTTTCTAAATTACAAAAAAATCCCGTTTACTTCTGGTGTTGCTTTTGTTTACTTTTCTCTGGAGAGGGGTTGGTGGGGAGGAGGGTGCTTAATCGAGGAAAAACGGTTTTCACATGAAATCATTCACCTCGCGGTCTTGTCATCTGGGCTTAAGGTGTTTCGATACAGTTTATGAGGAGACCACATCTCACTTTTTTAACCGGGTGTTGAGTAGTCTTCTCCGATGCCGATCGATGTGAATTTTAAACCAGTTATTGATTTTGGATTGAAGTTTGTCAGGATAGATATTTTTGCAAAATCGATATTGCCGTGACGACGATAAACAAAAAAAACCTCGAAACAGTGAATTAACCATAAAATAAACACTGCTTTTATGAAGTGACTTGAAAATATTGTCAATATGCCTCGAAGTCATCGTTTGAAGCCACCAAAGTTTAACTGATTTTCTCTGTTGCGATCCTGAGCACGAGTTTTTTCTTTCCGATATTTCGTATTAATTTTTCAGGTAATTTTTTTAAATTTATGTACTTTATTAAAAATCTCGGAAACGGCACGATAGATTTTGATGATGAAAACAACTTTATTCCAAAGTTTTGTTGAAGTTGATTTAAATTTAACGACGAAGAGGATGCATAAACCGACAGAAATGTTTACGTTTCAAACTCCATGAAACTCGCTTTTTGCAAGTTATGATAATGTATTCAAATCAGTGTGTACAATATTCCGTATTCCGCCTGGACTTATATATTTTTTTTGCAAATTACCGTACCATTCTGTTATCAACAATGAAAAAATCGCATTTATGATACAAACGCTAATGTTTGAAACGCTTATGGGCTTTATTTAAAATCCAACATACAGATTTTTTTTCACTTTTTGTTTATTTTGTGGACCATAAACCATGGCTCAAGAGTTTGGTATTAGTTTTTCTAATTCAAATCTTGAATGCACAAAATTCAACTTTTATTGATTTTGAGATTTTTGTTTATCGTAGCCACGGTAATATCGATCCTGAAAATAAACAACTGGTGTCAAATTCATATCGATCGGTGTCGTAGAAGACTACCAAATAGCCGGGTGATAAGGTGACGTCCGGTCCCTCAAAAACTGTATTGAAACACATTAAGGCTTTGATCCGATATCACGAATTAAAAGGGAAGTTAAGGAACGAAGGCGACGACGGCGAGAGCAACGGGCAACATCGCTTTGCATGTGCATAGTACATTTTGGTACATTTCTTTGACGTCTAATGCAAAACAAGGTTTTGTGGGAAACGTGAGCGCATGATGGTGAAATTTTAATTCTTTTTCTTTTCGTGGACGTCGTTCCTACCAACTCAGTTCCTTGAAAGAGTTGGAATAATCACGAATTAGTAACTTAAATTTATATTTTGATTGACGTTTTGTTTGCCGTTGCCGTCGTGATTGCCTAAGATCCCTAATAATTGTGTAAGTATGGAGCCCGGTTAATTAAAAGCAGATTATCACTTATCCAGGATTGAATTTGAAAAACTTAACAAGGTTAGTTCTGTTGAGTGGGTCAAAACATTTCAGTGCTAAGATTTTTTGGTGACAAACTAATAAAAGCGAAAGTTCATAACACATTTTTTGCATAGATTTTTAGAGATTGTATTTGAACTTGGCTTTAATTCCTGGATAGCCTTAATCGTGCCTTGTTAACTGAGCTTTAAAGATGGCTGGTACCAGTTTATAGCACCTTCCAGCACTTATACTTTGACCGATCAATAATACAACAATAATGGATTCAACACTGAAATGCCTAATCATTGGTGAATAAGTTGTCGTCGTTTTCTGGACATAACAGATTGCCACAGCAACAGTATAACCTGTTGAAAACACCCCTAATTTTAGCTTTAATCGCTTAAAGCTAAAATTAGGGGTGGTTTTTTTTATCAGATTACACTGTTGCTGGATAACCTATTATGTCGAGAAAACAACCACAACTTCTTCACCAATGATTAGGCATTTGTTTGAATTGTTGAATTATTGATCAGTTAAAGTATAAGTGCTGGAAAGTGTTGGAAACCAGTGCAAGCCACCTTAAATGTTAACTGTATCTCCAAAGAAAGCGCGTTTTTAAGAGTTTCGATTTGAGTTGTTATTTTGGAATATCAAATACTTTTTGGAGTGAAAAATCGCGATAAAGAGAAGACTAATTGTACTTATTTAAGCGGAAAAAGTAAACTTTTAATTGTTTGGGCTAAAAATGTAAGCAGTCGTCAGAGGCAGCGAAAAGATTCTCAAAAATATTCTAAGTCTTTTGGCGGGAAAACGATTTTCGAAATATATGGGTTGTTAAATAGAAAGAAAATCGCGCTTTTAAAGGGGCCTTGGTACCTACACATTATTGCCTTTGCTTGTTTACTAAAAAGAAAAAAAGCGCTGTGCTTTTGATGTGGGTGTTCTAGCATGGAGTCAAAAATAAACTAAGTCTTTTGGTGGGAAAATCCGTACAGGTTTTAGACGGATTTAGCCCTTCAAAAGCGAAAGTTATATTTTGACCTCGTTCTAAACCCGTGTTAAAAGCGCAGGACTTTTTTTATTCTCGGCAACCTCTCCTAGGCAAAAAATAGTAAAAGAGATAGCCTACAAAATGACTAGTTACCAGGCCCCCTCTAAAAGCGCGAGTTTTTTTTTCATTTCTTATTGTAATGAACAAGACAAATAAAGTTGAACAATGCAAAATAGTTTTAAATTCTTTATTGACTAATTGATTTAAATTACAAGTTATTGTAACTAAGTAACTTACAAGTAATTGCTACTTAAGTCAGATAATGAAAGTGAATAAACAACAGTATGGTTGACAAAAATATTGTGTGAAATGAATCACTGAAGTAAAAAATGGAGCATAAGTTTTTTTTGCTTTGAGATATCAGTGGAAAACTAAGTAAAATCGGTTATTTTTACACGCTAAGTTTTCGTTCACAAAAAGTGTGCAAAATTTCTTGGAGTCACATAACAGTTAAGCAAGCTTTCATATTTTCAGCCATTTTGAAGTAGATTGAAAACATGCTGTGAAATACAGCGAGTATTTGTTTGGAAATTGAACGTTCACTAAAACGTTCTGGATGTACCAATTGCTGCTGTTGACTTTCAATACGAACACTGCATTTCGCGAAATGTTTCAGCCAGTTTCAAAAAACAACCGAAAGATCACAAGCATGTCTATAACTAGGAAAAGACGCAGCAACCAAAAACCGTAGCGAAAAATCGTTATGATGAGCTTTACCTCGACAGGTTCTTACACCGACGTAAACCTAAAATATGAGTGCACGATACAAGACTCAGTTTTGTACTTTTCATACGTTCCTTGATTAGCTGCCAAAATTTAGTAATAATAGTTTTCAAATTCTCGAGTGTAATTTCAAGATTTGAAATTTTGGTGACATAAAAGACAATTATTCAAGCTTAAATCAACCGAAGGATAAATCAGGCTGGCCCCGGTTGTTCAAATAGCGGACAACTTTATGCAGTGGATCCGTCGCTATACAGCAGATGAAACGTATTGGTTAGAATACATTTTATCAGTTGGATAGGATTTGCCCAGTAGATAAAGATACCCGTTATTTGTACAACCGGTGCCGTGAAACTTTGCATCGTGCACTCACAAGAGAACCGTGAATATTTCGATCGTTAAAACAAAAAGTTTCACTATGCAATGTTTCTAACCAAAAAAATTATTTTCAAGATTATTGCTTTTGGTGAGCACTTGCTAGAAACTTGAAATCTGTTTGAATTTTTGTTGGAATTTGTTATCGACCCCTGGTGTTTTATAAACTCAAGGTAATTCAAGGAGCTCTTCTAACGGAACTTTCTGTTTAGTACAAGAGCTCGCTAAAACAGTATATTTTCTACCTTAAGACATGCCCAAAGAGTTCAGCGATGTTCAGTCTTCCTCTCGTCCTGCTTGCTTGCATATTCTTTCCAGCTTGCGGAGGTGATTTTGTTCTTCATCTTCTTTTTCAGTCCCACTTGGGATCGGCAGCTAAAAGAAAAGGAACTTGACATTAATTTCACGTAACGCCACAAACAGCATCTATAAATAACTTAATTATTGGTTTTTGCACTGAAGCATGTAATATGCGTACCTAGGTTACTCGCTTTATGGAATCGTTAAATTTGGATTGCGAAATTACTCACATTTATCCAGTTGTAGTATCAAATAAATTATAGATTATTTTCTATAAAATCAAATGCGATCCTCCTATTCTCGTTTGTGAAAAAGTCCGGTTTATGGAATTTTTTAAATTTCTCAGTTTGTTATTACACGCTGTGACCTGAACAAGGACAAGGCTATTTACATAAACAAGCTCATTGATTCTCCAGTTTTATTTAAATTATTACATGTAGCTTGAAACTCTGACTATTCTTCAATATTTCACTGAAATGTTTGTTGTGAAAATTACCCTTCGATGAATTTTGCCTCGAGTGTTGTTTTGAAACTTGTAAACTTTGTCTTTTTTTTTTTGCATAACTTGCACGCATACCCGACCTAAATTGTCATTGGCTACTAAGCAAAGGCGGCACCACCTCATTAATAAAACATGAGCTTCACCACCTATTTCTAGTCAATTTTGACGGATCTTTTCCAAACAATTCCGAGGTGGTCTTGTGGTAAAGCATACGCCTTGAATTGATGAGCAACGGCCTTATCTCTGCCGTCGTTATTTAAAGTAGCTTCAGAGGGGCTTGGTTCAAGCCCCGATACAGCTGAGCAATTTTCCCATTTTCCTTTTTCTTCCTCTCAGTAAATTTCTGAGTAAAAAAATCACGATTTTATATACAATGTTTTATCAATGAAATTTTTCTATTGTTTTTTGGTTAACAAGAAAAGCGATGTTGCGCGAATGCTACGAGGAAATTAAATTGTCCAACAGATTGAAACACAGGAACTGATTGTCATCGATCAATCTTGGTGCCCCCTAAATAAAACTTTTGAGAAAAAATTTGAAAAATTTATTTTGCAATATTTTTCAAGTTTTACTTCTGTCTATTTTCTTTCTTGCGTCAGTTCTTGTTATATTTCATCCGATTGTAACGAGTCTTATTTAATTATGATGATATCTCGCTTCAAAAGAAGAATCAAGCGAATTTGCTCCAAAGCCGATTGAATCCCCAAATCTGACTACACATTTTGAACACATTTTGGCTGTCAGTTCAAATAGGCAATCATTTCTTATGCACTTGATCAGTTTTCATATTCTTATTTTTTAAATTTAGTTGATGGTTATCCTTGCATCTATGTTTGAGAAACACGTCAAATTAGAAAACGTCAAAATATCGATTCTTGAACGTCGCTTGTTTTCAATTATTCGTGACAAAAATGACATGGAGTGCTAGACTAGTCGAAACTAACTTGTGAGAAATGAATCTAGATTTTATTAAAACCGTCTTAAAATGTTTTCAAATATGTAGCATTCCCAATAAATACAATTTCAAGTGTTTTGGTTTTCTTTTCTGGAGGTTTCAACAATATTCGGAAAAAACAAGACTTCCTTGAAAATGTGTCGCGTGAGTTCGTTTCTATGGTAACGTGTTTTGTTTAAAAACAAAATACAACTCACATACCTCGATCAAGATTGCAATGTAACAATATGAAATTACTTGTTTTTTTGTTTTTTTTAAATCGAACTCCAAGACTCTGAGTACAAAAAAAGTCAAATCAACTTGTATAAAACGAATTGGAAAAGGTCTTAAAATGTTTTCAAATATGAAGCATTCCCAATAAATATAATTTGAAGCGTCTGGTTTACTTTTGTGAGGGTTTCAACAATATTTGGAGAAAAGAGACTTCCTTGAAATTGTGTCGCGCGATTTCATTTCTCTGGTACCTTGTTTTGTTTTGGAAATAAAATACAATTCATATGCCTGATCTAGATTGCAGTGTAACAAAATGAAAGCCTTTTATTCGCCAAAGTTAAGATTTTAAAAAAAAATCAGATTCAAAGAGTACACAACCTGCTACAAGCCTACGGGAGGTTTCTTTCAATAAATGGTTGCATTTTAGATTTTAGAATCTTCCCTTTTACCCCAAAAAATAATTCTTCCACGAATTTTTGTCGCGAGGGTCGTTTTCCAACGACTTGTTTATCTTTTTATCAATAATTTGCACGAGTGCACCACCTATGTTGTCATTGGTCACATTAGGTATTGCCAATGAATTCAATTTGGAACATTGTTGTTTACTTCTGTGCTGGTTTTTGATATACGGGGGTCATATACTTTGAGAAAATTAGCTTCCTTGAAAATTAATGTCACGTGGTTTTGTTTCTGTGGTATTGTTTTATTTAGAAATCAAATAAAAGTCTTATGCCCGGATCAACAAACAAAATAAAGCCTTTTACTTGGTCTTAATTGTCATTTTCATCGAATCGTCATCTCCAAGACTGCTCAACTACTACAAGCCTACGGAAGGTGAATGGTTGCATTTTGAAGGAATCGTTTTCTAAATTTTGTTTTACCCGGAAGATCTATTTTTCAATTTACAGATATCGGTGTTCGCGTGAGTACAAAATTGTTTCGACAAAGATACTTGTGAGATGCAATTTGATGCCAGGTGATAATGTGCCAAATTCTTCATACACTGCCTTTCCAGATTTCTGGAAAAAAAGTGTTTTGTTTAGCGTGTTCTAACCTTTGAAAGTCCTTATACCAAACTTAAAACGGCTAAATTTTCTGTAAGCCTTTTTTAAAAGATGTGAAGATATCAATCTATACCATCAATCACTCATTAGTTTTTTTTTTCGAAACTTTGGTTTCTTTTTAAAGAGGCTCGCAACAGTTTTTTTTAACCTAAGAGAAGATCTTTTGAAATCAAGATTTTCCATAGAAGGAAAGCTAAGATTTCCTTCATACTACATCACCTTTTCAACCTATGATTAAGTTTACTTTCCGTTGGTTTCCAAGCAACAGCTGTTACCATAGCAACGTTGACACACACCCTTCATGATGTTGAATATCTCGACACTCTCAAAGAACATTTTAAGCATTTGAATTATTCAATCCATACAAATTGTAGGTAAACTTAGAAAAAAATCTATATGAGCGTTTTCAAGAAAATCAGTTATTGTTGTTGTAGCTTTTATCGTGAAGGGTCTGTCAATATCCAAAAAAAAAAAACTTTCTCGTCTCTGTACAAAGACTTTTATCATAGGAAGATATTAGAAACGTACACTAAGCTTCGTAGATGGCTACGATTTTAAGTTATTTATGTTTGAAAACTGCTACTTGGTTTTGTTGATTGATCAGTCAAACAGCTCGTAATTTGCATAAATCAAAATATTTCAAAAATGTTCTGACAGATTTTTCTTAACATGCTTGACAAAAATTATTTTTGACTTTGCATTTCTGTTGTAGATGAGAAAGGTGAAACTTTGTGCCTTTGTGCCGTGGTATGAAGGAAATCGAAGTTGGCTCCTATGCGAAATTTTGATTTTAAAAAATCCACTCTCATGTCAGAAAAACTGTTACGAATTTTCTTAACTCCTTGTACCAACACTATATGCTTATGAAAGAAAACAGCAGTTACATTCTTGGAGCCAAACACTTCTATTTGCTAAAGGTTTACATATCAATTTATGTGCGCGAAATTTAACGGGTGGAACAATTCACGTGACCTAATCAGGCATTGCTAAGAGGCAAAAATTTGAATTGTGATTTTTAAAGTGAGCATCAGTTTCAAAAAGCGATCTCTTCATGTTAAGACTGTGAAATTAATTTTTAAACAACGATGTTTGTTTTATCAAAATGGAAAATTGGGTTATCAATTCCATAGGCAAGATCGCATTTGAGATCAATTTACAGCCAAGGTTAGGTTTTGGTTTCGACGCTTTCACTATGATCACTTTTTTGCTTAAAGTTTAAAAATAAAAGAAAAAAAGCAGAAGGAAACTGAACTACATACCTAAAAATATGAAATAGATTAAGTATAAATAGCTTGTATAATGACTAAATAAGATTCAGTAAATTTAAAAACTGTAGAAAAAATAATTGCTGACATGAGTTGAATCATTTGAATAAAAACCACCCTGCAACGATATGAGCTGTTTCATTGTTTGAAAAAAACAATTAATCCGGCTTTACCGAGTTGAGTTTTGTTGAAATAATTAAGAGAAATAATTAAGAGAAATAATCAGCCATTATTTCTTGAAGAAATTGATCATCCGATATATCATTTTTAAGTTCTTACCTTTGAAGTATGTCCGTTCTCTTTTCTCAATTCCAGCTTCTATTGCATTCCATCATTTCGTTTCCCGTTTTCAGTAGTTTACTAAATGACTCTCCTGGAATAAAAAAAATGAACTTAATAATTTGCAGCAAATTCTATATTATTGGAGAAATAAAAGAGTCAAAATAACAATATTAACCAAGCATTAAACAGTGGAGTTGGAATTACGATCACCGGAACTGCATCCAGAAGTCGAAAGGCGGCGTAAAATCGCGCGAACCGGAAATGAATCTACAGGAAACATTTGTTTTTATCTCGAAATTTTGCGTGGTGAACAACCTTAAGTTTTTGTATGCGTTCAATTTATTTTACAAATACAAGTACAGTTTTCAGCTGGAAAAAATTAAAGTTGTAATAAAAAAAAAACCGTGTTCTAAAATAATCTTTCCAGCTCTAACACGAAAAGATTCCCGAAAATATCGGGAGACAATTCGGGACACTTTCGGGTGCTCTGAGAAACACTTTTCAGGACCCGAGAGTAACACCCAAAAAGCGCCCCGTAATGTTTTCGGGCCCGAAAAGTTCTCGGGAGTTTTGAGAAACGCACGCCAGCATCTGGAGCGCTTACCATTTGAATGGAATTTTCGGTAATTCTGGGGAGAATTCAAATGGAACGGTTCATCCCGGTGGAATGTTTTCGGAAAAAAGGTAATACCTTTTCTCGCTTTTACCGGAATTCCCGGAAATTTCTGTACCATTTGTTCACACTTACCAGTGCCAAGCTCTCTCACGGTCATACTTCCTAGAAAGAATGCTAAAGATCTGAAATATGGCGGCAGATTTCCAAAAGGTTTATCGCTGCAATGTGTGTCTTTTCTCATTGGTAGTGTTGGCGGACGTTTTAGTATCCCGATGCATTACTCTTGTGACACTGCTATATAAGTCCAGCAGGTATATTTCCCGTAGCCGTGACCTTCCTCACCACAATTTCACTTGTTGCCCTCTGCATACGAAAATGAGTTTTAATTTCATCCAGAGAATACGTTGCTATCGTTTGCTCAAAATATCCAACGATTCGATTTAAATTTCTCCTGGCAAATATGGATGCTGCAGCAGCCAAAACGATGAAATCGTCGTCTTCTTCTCCAAAGAAATCATTTTCCAAGTCGTCCGCTAATGCGCCTAACATGACGGGAAGTTCAGCCACCATGTTTCTTGTTGATACGTACCCAGACCCCGGCCCACTAGCATCCGAAACTTCCCATCAAAAGATACGGTTCAATCCGTTCCGTTTCCTTAGTGCGAAAAAGTGCAGTTCCATTTGTCCAGAAAAAACTACCGAAAATTCCATTCAAATGGTAAGCGCTCCTGATTTCTCCTTGTAATATGACCACTTAACCGGCCAGTATATAGTTTACGAGAATAAGTTGAGTGATCACCAAAAAACTAAAGAAAAAATGTCTAGAGGTTCAAACAAACTTGATCGTGGATTGAGTTCTCCCATCTAGTGGCAGAAGAAAGATATGGAGAAAACAAGGAGAATATAAATTTTGATCTCGACCCTGAAGGGTTAAACCGCGGCGGATTTATCGTTTTTACCTTTGCGATAATTCCAGCTTGTTCTCTCGGTTTCAGCCTTCACATTTTCACTTGCAATTTACTGAATCTGGTGGTCTGAAACTGCAAATTATCATATTAGTAATTCTTCGGAACAAACTAAATATTTACACCATACATCAAATTGTGTAAATGTCGGTTTTAACTGAGGCGTCAGTTCGGCAACTGACGGTAAAATTTTGTACAAAGCGGAACAGTCTGTACGTTCTTTAAACTTTTGAAGTAACAGCGAGAGTACCTCTAAGAACGAGACGAAGTTTGAATCTATTTTGAGAACATTCGACTGAGGGGTTTCAATCGACGTTTTCAATAAGCAGCATGGCAAAGCACGTGTTAAGTCAGCAACAAATTCCTAGTTTGTTTCTAGCATCCACACAAACTTTAAGTGATAATTGAAAAACAGGGCTCACCTTTAGCGTGTACTTCTTTCTATCCTTCGCATTTCATCATTTTTCTTCGCTAAAGAGGACCGTCAAAGCGCTCTTTCGAACGGATTTCTTACAAGGCCGTGCAATACGTGTGAACTTAGTTATGAATATGGATTAAAACTGAAACCAATCGTTGACTTCGACATTTGTTCGCTCCTAAAAAATAAATATACTGCACGTGTTGACAAGGAGAGCAAGGTACGCACTGGGACATCGAAACAAAGCGACTTCTTCCAATCAAATTTGCAAATGCCCCTGTGCGTAGCTTGCTCTCCTTGTCAATTGCGGTTTAAAAACTTATAAAAACTAACCGCCTTTCTAAAGGGAAATGTTTAGAAGGGTTACCTTGGCAAACATTTTCTATAATTGAAGAACACCAAAATGGAGCCACATTTTCCATCGCCGGATTCAAGGTACTTTATTTATTCCCATTGATTTCTATGCGATAGCGACTTCGTGTCACTGCTCACAATAAGGACAGCTTATTAGATTGTACCACTACAGACGAGATTAAATTAGTTTCTTTTAAATATTCTTCATTCATTTACCTTGTCTAATGGATATCTTTAAAGTTAGCCCTAGTTTTGAATGGCTGCAATTTACACAATGAATTTAAACATCGATTAAACAGGAATTTAACACAGTATAAATGAAAGTTTCGTTCTAAAATAACTCGCACGCATTGCTACCTATTTATTAGCTGTTCGCTTTAACACAGTTCTCTTAATTTTAGTGGTTTTGCACCGTTTTTTCGTTAAATCTGCATTCATGCTTCATATTAACAAAAGTAAAAAACTACACAATGAATTTAAACGTCGATTAAACAGGAATTTAACACAGCATTAATAAAAGTTTCGTTCTACAATAACTGAAAAAGTGAAAACTAAACATTCTGGACGGAAAATTTACCGTAAAATAACAGCATAAAGGTAGGTCATGACTTTACGATCAAAAACGACTTTTTCCTTTAACAAGCTTAGTTATCCGGGGACACTAAGTCAACTTATGCTGTTCTTCTAAAGGCTCTATGCGAAGTAAATTATAAGTACATTTACACGCACTCGGATACATTCTAAATAATAGATAAAGGGGTTAGTTCTTAAAGGAACTGTGGCGCTGTGTTGATGGGGAAGTGGAAACGAATGTTTGGCTTTATCAAAAGAGCTTGAAAAGGTAGTTTGGCCACTGTAAAGAGATTCGAGTGCTGGGGTTTTCGAGCGTTAGACCTTCATAAGAGCGAACCCACTCATACATTCTAACGGGGCTAATCTAGGATATGAATGGTCGGCTGTCAAATAATCCGTGATTTTATTGCCTGTGAAGACTGTAAAAAGTGATTGGTGCGTTTCACATACGAAATACTTTACCTAGCTATTAGTTTAATTATATGTATCTATTACACACATTTTCGACAAACGGATACACGGTTCAACCATAAGTCCGCGATAAACCGCTAAATACGATCTAAAACGATTCGTAATTACGTGTAAATAACAAAGTCACACTTAGTGGCACGTTCACTTGTTCACGCTTGATAAGCGAGAAACAAAATGGCCGGTAAAAAATGGTTTAAAAACTTGCACCTTTGCACTTGAGTTCTGTGGTCACTGCTGGAGAAGCAAACGGGAATGTTCTTTGCAGTCAGTTGCTACCTGGGGACCCATTGCGAGGAAAAAGGTCAAGAGATAACCCAGCTCGAACTTTGATCGAACGACTTGAAGATAACTCCGGTGAATCCCGAGAGAAATACTAATGCTTGTGAAACAGCGTGACCTACGGAAGAAGCTCGTCATATCGTTTAGTAAATAAGATTATTATTGTTATGTATTAGAGGAAAAATTTTTATATTTGGGTGGGACTTTCAAAATTGGACATTAAAAACACAAACACCGCATTATAGACAAAATAGACTTTATTTGCTCTTGTCAAGGTCGTTAACAACATGCTAATTTGATTTTAACTCAATGTTGTTTTAAGCGAGAGAGAGCGAACGTAAAGAACAAACCAACTTAATTCACATGCAACGCTTCTTTCAGAAACATTTGAACATTTTTTCATGACATAAAGGGAACAAAATGGCGATGGCGTTATCTCAACTGAGAGGAAAAAAAATTCGTCGTCCTGTCAGGACGTCTTGTCATGTTACAATCTGTTATCTTTTTTTGGTGATTCGCGTGAAAATGTTATTGGTTATTGTCTTCTCCATATCGGTCAAATAATGAAATGAAAAACGCGGGTGTGATGACGCAGGGAAATGCTAATCAAACTAACGAAACATCCTGTTTGAGCTTTGCTGTAGTTGCCTGAACTGAATAGATGCATGAGGATGTCACGTAAAAAAACACTCTTTAAACTTCGACTGAAAAACCACGACATTGATTCTACTAACGACGCCCCAGGCCTCAAGCCGGCAACCTTGGCATGGAAGGTTCCCCCATAAGTCCTTGCAAGCGTGATTCAAACATTTCTTGTTTTAAGCCAGGTGCACTTTTAACCCTTTAGGCCCTAACAGTGATCAGCATCAAATTTCTCCTTGTAATTTCAATGTTTATTCAACCCCTGAGGATATGATCACCCAAGGTGATATTTTAATAACTTTTCCCCTGTAGTTTTATAAGAAAAAGTATGGGGACAAGTTAGTAGAATTTGTCCTTTGGTATTATTATGTATTTATTATTAATTTGTCCTATTGTATTTCTCTGCTTACACCATTCTTTTCTGGTAGATGGCTTGTCGTTTCCGAGGGCTTTTTTGATTGTGAAGGATGTATAGCGATATAAACGGCGTTTTGTTAGAAAATCCAACTACGTCTGCTCTAAGAAGACCTTTTTACTTTTTTTCAGAGCGATTGAGAACCTGCAGCGAACCGTTTCCAATATAACTACAAATCTACTTTAATTAAAATAATTTTTCTTTACGATAAGAGAAACGATTTACCGTGCGAATCCGAAAACCGTGAACACTTTTATTAAACTTTGGTAGAGAAAAGAGAGAAGAAATTGAAGTAAGACGGTCACTGTCTGTTGCTTTTCATTCCTACGGTATTAACTCTCAATCTGGAGCTACCTCCCTAAAATTTGCATATTAAAGTTAAATCACTCAAGTGTTCATGTGTTTTCTGATCCGTACTGTAATCTTCGTAAAATATTACATTTGGAAATTTGTCACAACCGTTGTTGCCAGAGGAGGGAGCGTTTAAGCCCTTTGAGAAAAAATCATTTCACAACTGGTGCAATTCGTCTTTACGAGGCAAACCTAAAAAAAAGAACAAAAATAATATTACATTAACTATGACTGGTGGCAGAAAGAGGTTGAGAAACATATGTTAAATTGTCGGTGCAGGAAATCAATAGGCCTTATCACGGTTTTCGACGCCATTTTGACGGGTAGGCAAACAGGCTTGAAATAACAGTGGTTGTATGGAAATCCGATGTCAAATAATTTTCATAAAACATCGCTTCTAAAAAATTCATGAATTGGAAACTTTTGGCACTAGAAAAACTATTTCAAGAACAAAATTGGAGGGCTGTAGCTATGACAGAAAGCGTCCAGCCGTGTTTTGAACTTTCCATACATTTGTCTGTATAGCGAACCAGCCGTGAGCTGCTGCTAAAAATAGTTCGCGGGAAAAAATACAGGGAAATGTATGGAAAGTTCAAAACTCGACTGGACGCTTTTTGTCACAGCTACATCCCTCCAATTTTGTTCTTAAAATCCTTTTCCTAGTACAAAAAGTTTCCAATTCATGAATTTTTCGGAAGCGATGTTTTATGAAAATTATTAGACATCGGATTCCGATACAAACACTGTTATTTCAAGCCTGTTTGCCTACCCGTCAAAATGGCGTCGAAAACCGTGATAAGGCCTATTACAATCGAATGTCCCGTACGCGACCATCCTTGCGATTAGCACTGAAACACGGTTCCTAACTGTAGATGGCCCCTGATGAGAGTACAGAAGTCGGCACAGACCACGATATTCTTTCAATATATTTATTCATATATTTTCTAACATCTTGAATAACTGTAAGAATAAGAAGCAAGTGTTCGCGTCTCTCACCTTTTGTAGATCTTCGTTGCTCTTGTGCTCAAAGTAACATCCGTCAGGTCTCTCTTTTTCTTCATCTGTCCGATAAAACTGTTGATCATGTGTTTAATGTTGGTTTTCCAGTGAACCAGCGGATTTCCCTGCCTGGCTCCCGCGTCCATTACCTTGTGAATAAACGCGCGTCCGTCCTCTGATCAGAGGGAAAAAAGAGAAATTGCAGTTGTATTCTGTTTATGGTTCTTAAGTAAGAGTCAATATTCACAATTATTTTGCTTCAGCGGACGTAGTGATGGATATCTTGCGGCGAGGTTTAGGACGGGTCCACATTAAATGCATTTTCAAAAGCCTCCGTTTTCATCTCGCCGAAACTGTAGCAAAATATTTTTGTCCATATCAACGTTTTTGTATCGTTTTACCTGTCCATACTAAAAATGCACGAAAACGACGAAAACGACTGGACCTGGGATTGTGCATGTGTAGCTGCTCGGATTTGAACAGGATCTGATGTCGTGTAACATTATTTATATCACCGTTTCCGAAAGTCTCTGTTTTCATCAGTTTTCGATGGTTTTAGTAGACGAAAGGCAAAAACGTACGAAAATACATTAGTGTGGATGCAGCCTTAATATCCACCACTCTTTATCAACAACGCGGTGAATAAATTAGAATGAACTTTTAATGATTAACTATACACACGATTGCATTTGAAATTTTTCAGGATTTACAATAGAAACGGATCTTTATCAGACCAGTCTGAAACAATATGATGTCTCTTTTGTATTTAATCGTCACCAAAAAAGGATAAGAAAATAAAGAAAAAACAGAAAGAAAGAAAATGAAAAAAGTAAATAAACAAGAAAGAAAGAAAATTAAAAATCATAAAAAAATTGAGGAATAATTTTGAAGACAAATGAACAGGCCATTGAATTTAAACAGGAGACAGACCGTAAGATCGACATCATCTTCAAGTATTTTTTTCAAAATCCTTGAACGTTTTCTTGCACCTACCAGAATTTTCGAGGCATGCTCTCTTATCCACGTGTTGTTTATCGTAAGCTGATAGCCTTATAAGGATAGCATAGTGCCAGTACAGCCAGTATCTTTGTTGAGGGCCACCGAGGAATTCAATCGGGTTGGGTTCGTCCATGTTCTGACAGATGATGTTTAAGTGACAGTTTGGCCTCGCTTGAATGACGTATTCGCCGTCCTGGTTTCCAATTCCAGATGAACGGACTTCTGCACATGATTTCGGAATTCCTAAAATATGACACAAATGTTGACGTGGACTATTAGTAAATCTTGTCCCTTTCACCCTTACAACGTTAGGATGTGTAACGTGGTTCTAACTTTTGGATATCTTGGTAAGGGAATGGCTACCTAAATGACAACTATTGAACAGAACTTAAATTCGTCGCTGTTTTTTTTCTCAATGTTCTCCAAGAAAAATTGAACCTGAGCTCTGTTGGCTGTGAGAGGATCAATATATCATTACCAAGACAAAATTAAGGGTACTTAGCAGTCCATAATGCACCATATTGTTTGTTAGACACTTACACCAAGGAATCAGCTAGAAGAATGACAATCCTAGGCCTTAACTTTTAACGCCTGTAATTTTAGCCAAACAAACACATGAACAGCTTGTATGGAAGTATCACTAGATTTCTTTCCTTTTTATTGTCAAACAAGAAGAAGCGAAATTTAGAGTCACGGTGTGGAAGCCAAAGTTTGATTTTGTAAAACACAAGGTCAAGTTTTGCATGACTTCTCTAACAAGCCTACTTAACCTATTATACAATTTTTGCTTTACTTAGTTTGACATTTTCAATTGATGATCGGTTTTACGAAATTTCCAGTTAATCAAAGCAATAATTATACGTAGGTGCCATCATCCTTCTAAAAAGTTGGAAAGAACTTTCAAGCATGGAAACAATACTACGCGTTTAACTACAATTGGGCGCTTGTCACTTTGAATACTGAGCTAAAAAAGGTATTTGTTGCGATGGAAATGTTAAAATTATGGTTCAGTTTTGTTAACAATAACACTTCTAGTATACATAAACCAGTGTTAATTATCTTTGGCTGCAGATAGCAAGGATGGAAATGGATCGTAACTTAAAAACATTGACAATTTTTTTTTCAAGTTATACCTGAGTATTTAAGAGAAACCACTAAAATTTGATTATAGTTTGTTCTTCCTTGGAGATTTCACGTAATGTTTTCCTCTCCATACACTAAGAGCAGTTTCACGTTGGAGGAAAAGTTCTTTGTCAAATATTTGAACGGTTTTGACTAAAATACAGCATGTTTTTCGTGACAGTGCCCCTTTCACTGTTTTGGCTTCTTGGAAATTGATTATTCAAGGAAAATTCCAAACCCGTATCAAGTTCACGTTGGGACCTTGTCTTGGCTGACCTGGAACTATCTCCAAATTCTTATTGGACAGTTTATTTTGGCTGCATGCAAGTATGTCAAATAGCTTAATATGGTCATATTCTTATTGTGTAGGTTGTAACTGATACCTTCTGGTAACGGGATGAGTCCTCCTGTGTAACCAGGCGGTGTAGACAGTTGATCCAAGCCAGCTGGTTGTGTTGAAACATTCGAGATTTGCCCTGGAAGAAAGATTTCAATGTTTTCTGAATCGAAAATAAACTTAGTAAAGTATATAGCTTTGGCCCCAGTATGCTCTTTCTGCAATTAGTTGCAATAATCATTGAGATATTTTCGTACACGCGCAATATTTTGCGTCCTGCACTCTGACTGTCTACATCCCCTACCCCATACATTAAAGCCTTGCTACCCGGACCACGTGAAAAAGATAGGGTGACGCATTAATTGGGGAGGGGGATTTTACAGCAAATGTTACCTTACGTTGTGACTTGGGATAATTTTTACTATGGAGGGGTGGGTTTTTGGCGATAGTGTCTCATCAATTTTGCAACTAATTGCAGTAGTTGTGAGTATTTACCTTCAGATTGTGTCTAACCCTTTGGAAATACAACACAAACAGCAGCAACTTACCAAAATGATCAGATGTTACACTGGAAGCATTTGAGACGACTGAGTTATTTTGCGAAGCAACTGCAATTCAACCAGATAGGCAATGTCATGAAAAGTTACCCAAAAACTAAGGGAGGTGGTGGACACCTCTATAATGTTTAAATGTAGAATTCATGCTGGACCTAACCGCTTAGGAAATGATTTAATTCTGTAGCAATAAAAGTCGCCTCTTGACTCTCTTATTCAATAGAAAAGGACATCTAATATGGGAATGGAAAGAAAATTCAACCCAAACTAACCGGGAACAGTTGGTGGTACTACTGGAGTCACGGATGCGTTTGCCACTGGTTGTGGGACTGATGTGACAGGTACAGTTGGTGCAGTGACAGGTTCAGTGGCTGGGGCGGGCTGTGTCGCATTATATGTTTGAGGTACTGTTGGGGAGGCAGGCGGCGAGGTTTGATTAAACACAGGAACCGGGTAAACAGGTGACGCCGTTGTGTTGGACGTGACTGATAAAGAAAAAGTTAACAAAATATTATTTTCCACAGAATAATGGCTGTTGGTGGTAAAAGTTCACCTATCGGTTAAACAAGAAGTTTATTTACATATGGCTTGGCCGCGTTGTTGTCACCCATACATGTCTATCAATTAGTACGCGTCATTTCTTTGACAATTATTGGGACGTTTACAAAGCTCTATTTGTCTTACTTTTTTTGTGTGATGTTGTAAAGCATGCAGAGAACAACTTTCAAAAACTAAAAAAACCTACGTATTATGACAACTAGGTGATATCTTAGTTTCATGTCATTTTTGCAAAGCATACAGGGGATTGTAAAAAAAGGCTGTTCTACTGTTCAACTCTCTATCGCTGAAAGAGGGGCAAGGTATCATATATATCCTGGTGAATTATTCAACACTGTATTATGCTAAATAAACGATAAACTGGTGTTAGAGCAATACATTTTTCTAGTTGACAATTTTCTTAATTTTCATGACCGGTCTGCTGCAGATGTATGAAATTAAATTAGATTAAATGTAAAAACTTATAGGGAAAATAAGGTCTTGGACATTCCTGGTGATAAGTCAGTTTGGCCACATACCTGAAGCATTTGGATTAAAGTACTCGTAAGGAGCAGACGTCGGCGCGGGAGAAGAACCTGAAATTAAACAACTGTTGTGTAAGCACTGAACGATACTCTAAACCCGTGCGTCCAATTAACAGATTTCAATTACCTGCTTCTTGAACAGAGTCTTTGAATACAGGGATTCCTCCGAGGAAGTCCCCCTGAACTAGCTGCTGCAGAGGTACGAGAGTTGGAGTCTGTCCAGGAGGAAAGTGGATTGTAAATGAGGCCAGCACATCCTGATCAGGTGTCTCGCTGAGAAAAGGATGAAAGTTGCGGTGAGAAATCAAGTTTTCTGAAGATTTAAAATTGTTGTCACTAAAACGTCAACATCAACCTAAAGATTCACAGCAAGTAATGCGATTATCCCTGTTCTCACCTTAGTCCTGTAACATCTGATGTGACACTGTAGTTGTACGGAACGTATGCGGATGTGATCTGCGCAAGGTGAGGAAAAGGAATAACATCATTTTGATGGAATGTTAATATTACCTTTTCAACCGTAAATAGCTGTAAATCAATCAACTAACGGAACGCTCAATCAGTCACTAATAGTTGGTTCTATCAACTGTGTTGACGAGGTAATTTGGGGATCGTAAGGAGATACGAGAGCTAACGTTTCGAGGGTTAGCCCTTCGTCTGATTCGCTCTGATGCAGCACCACGATTGACACCCTAATCAATCAATCAATCAATCAATCAATCAATCAATCAATCAATCAATCAATCAATCAATCAATCAATCAATCAATCAATCAATCAATCAATCAATCAAACAACCAACCAACCAACCAACCAACCAGCCAACCAACCAATCAATCAATCAATCAATCAATCAATCAATCAATCAATCAATCAATCAATCAATCAATCAATCAATCAATCAATCAATCAATCAATCAATCAATCAATCAATCAATCAATTGATCATTCCTTCCTTCCTTCATTCATGCATTCATTCATTCATTCATTCATTCATTCATTCCTTCCTTCCTTCCTTCCTTCATTCATTCATTCATTCAGTCAGTCAGTCAACTAAGCAAGCAAGGGAGCGATGACAAGAAAGTAAGTAAGCAAACAAGCAGGCAATAGGCAGTCAGTCAGTCAGTCAGTCAGTCAGTCAGTCAGTCAGTCAGTCTGTCAGTAAGTCAGACGGTGAGTCTTATAGACCAGAAAACTGTCTGTCTATTGGCCAGTCAAATCAACTCAAATGCACAAATATCAATAAAAACAAGGCATACCGCTTGTGCAATATCATCTGCTAATATCCTGAAAGTTGTGCTTGTTTTATTTCCCATGTAGTCGTACCAAGCCTCATTTAACTTTACTGTTCCATTCAATGCTAAGATTACAAGAAAGTTTTCACAATTAGAACGAAATGTTTCCGTTATTGATATAAACTACCCCGTTATTTGTGTGCTCCATTAATGTTTTTCTTAAGAGATTTTGTAGATCAGAAGTTGTTTCTGTATCTCATATTGCGGGGACTAGATAACAAATATGGATACCAAAAGAAAGAGGGTCCCGGTAATAGGAAAGCGATTATTCGAGAGCTTTGACAGCGTCTGGAAGAGTTAAGCTCATCTTGAAAACTCGGTTCGTCTCTTGTGATTTAAACTTTTGAGTGCATTAATAAAAACGTTTAACTATTTCAATGAAACAAATATTTGGTTTTTTCAACAGAGGTGATAAGTTGATTCGACCACCGTAAAGAAATTCGAACGCTGAAGTTTCGAGTGTTAGCCCTTCGTGAGAGGGAACCCTATTCGCTCCAAGGAAGGGCTAACGCTCGAAACGTCAGCACTCCAATCTCTTTACGGTGGCCAAATTACCTTATCAACTCTGGTGATAAACCAAACATTCGTTTTCACTCCCCACCGACGCAGCAACTCCGTTTCCTTAACAACTAACCCCCTATTCCTTTGTAAGCTATTGAACAGCGGTTACCTATTTTGCTGTTTTTATGGTGGTGTTTCAAAGTTTTGACTCCGTAAGTAAAATCGTAATGTGTAACCATGCAAATGAAAGCCATCGAGTAGAACATTATTGTTTTGTGGCACTTTTTAGTCCTTCATCTTTTTCAAATTGAGTGAAAAGGGTTTCGTGTCCAACCACAAAATTGAAGGTAAAGCAAATCATTCTACAAAACCGAGTTTGAGTTAGTACGTTCTCCATTTTTGGGGAAGGGTGTCATTATAAGATTATCGCCTATTGTGAGCAATAGAATCTGCGCGAAAAAAAAAAAAAGGAAAAAAAACTTTTCTCCGTCGACGTAAGATTATCAGACATAATGGTTCTTACATTGACCAGGTTGTGGAATTTCCACATCTACGATAACAGTGATATTCTTGATAGGTTCGGCCTGAGCAGGAGCAGGAGCGACGTTCGCCTGGGTTGGAGCTATCGGCGCTGGCCCAGCTGTAGGCACCTCGGGGACTGGAGGGTTAGCTGCTACCGTTACGTTCGAGACTGGCACGGTGGGTAGATGGGCCATAGGTGGAGCTACGGCTGGGGCCGGAACAGGAGCTGTAACAGGAGCTGGAGGAGGAGGTGGAGGAAGAGCTGTAGCATTCTGGTCGTAAGCTGGATGCATCGGACCATCTGATATAAGAAAGAAAAATGCGTTTAGGTTATACGAAAAAAAGTTTGAAGATAACATAAGTCATAATATTTATAAAGTTAACTAAACTTCACTAGGAAAGAAATTGTATCGAATTACATAATTTTAAGAACAGTGCCTTCCTTTGCTACTGCAAAAAGGTTCTGCGTATCTCGGTATCGTCCGAGAAACACGGGTCAATTAAGGACAGAGCCTAGTAATACCAAGGATATATGACTATGTGGGAAAAGCAGACCTATCCAGTGTTACTGGGACCCAAAAGAGAAAATTAAGGTTAAAACGTTTTTTGAGAAATAATTAACTTGGAAGTTGGAAAGAATGCGGCATATTGTTTTGTATTCAAGAGCATTTTATAACCATTGTTTCTTAATTCCTGAAAAAAATGGATACTTAGTGCCAATTTTACCTTATCTTTATCTTTAAAAAATGTTTCCTCAAATCGCCTGGCATCATCATCATCATGATCATCATCAAGTTTATTTTGTTAAATATTACCCCTCAAGTTAAGAATTGACTGGCCTTAAACTGAAAAGAAGTTTATTTGTGACAAACCTTCTAACAGCACAAAAAATTTTAATCCTAGGTTAATTTAAGTTGCCTCCTAAACCACCAGTCCAAGTTGTTGACCATCAAAGGAACTCAACATCTTGTTTTCTTTCCCTTACACACAAATTCATTTTTTCAGGTTTTTATCTATTACTGACCTCTTAGAATGTTTGCCATGTTTGGTAATATTTTGTTGGATAGGTAAACGTTGAAGACTCGAAGAAGATTGATAGCGCCTCCTTAGGACTTAAGACATTTGGTTATGATACCTGTTATTTTTGCCAGACTTACTCAGATAGTCGTTAAATACAGGCAAGTCACCGATATGACCACCGGTTATTAATTCTTTTAGGCTCTCCTCAGGGTCTGTTCCATCAGTCTTGAATCGAAGCACCACGCGTGCATGCGGGTTACCGTCAGGATCCTCACTGCGGGAGTTAAAAGATTTTTAAAGGAGATGTAATGAATTCCTTGATGTGACGCTTTAATAAAATCCAAAAGCAGGCTTGGTCAATAAACCGAGATGAACTTACTGGTAGCCGACAACTTTGACATCAATAAACGAAGGATCTCTTTCAAACAGTTTTCTTAACTGGAAGACAAAACAAGTAAGTGATGAAACATATGTTGTTTTCTTACTATACAGTCTACACTTAACAGCTTAGGCACGATGTCCTTGTGTTTTGTGAAAATAAGCTTGCTCCCCTTTCCTAAAGTTTTATGTCCTCCCTCGCTCTCTCAGGTTCAGTCTTCTCCTCCCTGAGCTAAATTACCCCGCTCCCGCAGTGGCTGAAAGTCGACCTTACACAACACTTAGTCTCAGTAGAATTTTCAAAAACGAAAAGTTGTGCGAACTGAATGAAGTATCTCTTAGCTCCAGTGATCAAATGATCCCAGACGTTATAGGTATTCTTACTGTCCCGGACGGGATGCAACTTCATCGACACTTCTGCATTTTTGTGAGGTTTAATACCCTAAACATCACTTCATCATTGATACATGTATGCCTTTACGAAGACTGACACTTTTGAAGTAATTGTCTTGCTTAGAGAGGGTTACGAGGAGGTAAGAAAGGGCGAATATCCTTTTCGATGTTCGGCTGGCCTAAATTTTCAGTTCATACCAAAATGTTATGCCATTAGTAGGTAAACTAAGATTGTCTGGGTGAGCGTAGTCCTGAGAAGAACTTATTGACGATATACAAATCCACTCAGTTCGTCGAAACGTCAATATCACCCTAAGCAGTCAACACTATACTCACCCGGATAACCATAATTTACCTAGGTATCATGGGTTCAAACCATCTAAAATGCTGTGCATTAGTAGTGAACTGAACTGATTCTGGGCAAAGTGGCCTTTTTTGGAGCAAGATTGGATTGTTCTGTTGATGCATTCCAAAGCATGATAATTATTCATAGTAAAGCTTCCCTTAATACAACCACAAAAGTATCATTTTCCATTCAATTATTCTGTTATCACAAAGTGACAGTGTCTGCGTCACAAATTTGTTATCCGAAGAGGAATAGCCTTTTGCTTTACTGGCCGTCATGGTAAGCGAGAATT
>NW_028145568.1:1885000-1917500 GCF_977016875.1 Pavona decussata
TAATAGGGTGATTTAGTAACAGATAAGGACGCGAGAGCGCGCGGAAAAGTATGGACGCAAGTCTATTTCGACTATCTCATGGGTATTCTTGACGCGCGCGCCGTTGTCAACTGCCGTTCCCGTTCTCTTGCTAAATAAGCCTAACGACAAACACACGTGTACTTGAAACTGTTTCAGTTTCGTGCAATGTAGCAGACAACGCGTTAAACAAATGGAAACAAGGGCTTGACATTCCTAACAAAAGTCTTAGAAGATATATCAAACATGAAAGTAGCGGTTACACGAGGATTTCTTTCTGGGAGAGATAAAAGAGGGCACCAGGAAGCTCTTAGAGGGGATCACAGGATTGGCTGAAAAAACATACCGTGGTGATCAACAAAATACAGAAGCAATGGACCCTGGCCCTAAAACAATAGAGAGGGTGACATACAGGTCCAACGAAATTAGAGGTTTTAAAGAGCGGCGTGCTATCTGTTATAAACGTTTCAGGAGTGTCTAGTCGAGTCGATATACGTTAGATTATTAAGAGATCATCTCTTGATCTTGATCAAATATTCTGCAGGGAATTGCAGTTCTGAGCAGTCTAAATGGCATATGACGCAATTTACCACCACTACTTTATTTGGAAAACTTTCCTAGTCTTGCTTTCCCTAAATTTCCTTCGGGTTATTGGGATTGTTTTATCCTGTGGTTGAGTGCGTCATAGAACAATTACTGCCGTCAATCGTGGTGTGCCTTAAACTTACAGCCAACTCCACACTGCGCATGTAATTGGATATGAGTTCAAATACGACTCGTTATCAGGGTGCATTAACTGTTGAATGAAACTTGTACACTCTGTAAATATTTGAAATTATTATTCAGCACATTGTAACACTGCCCTAATAGCGTCATGAATCCCTCAATATTCGTTTTCCTTACACAGCAGATAACCTGCGATGTATCTAATTAAAAAAATGGCAGGGTGCTTTTAACAAGTAACGACCTCGAAAGATCGAATCCAGCTTTTCCGTAATAAAACTGTGCTTTGTTATCAATGTGTTGAATAACCGAAATACAGTGTATGAATGGGTAATTAAGAACTACCCTGCTCAATCTAGTGGACCAACCCCCGATCTACGGCCTCGTCGACTAAGTATCAGGCGATATTCCGCGCGATTTCGCAGGGTAATTGTTAAATACCCATTCAGACACTGTATTTTGGTTACGCTCGGATTCCTTTACAATCCCGGTTGTATTCGTTCCTTTTTGATACCGTTAGATATTTCTTTTTAGGTATCGTTTCACTAATTTTACGCTACATCAAGACAATAGCCTTTACCTGATGACATTTTTTGTTTTCACGCCTTATGCACTTTGTACGTTACTTGGTATTGTTTGGAGAAAGTGGATTTTGATCAGTTCGGGATTCAAAGGCTGCGGGTACAACGTTTTCTTAATTTTATTTCTATTTTCTTTTATAGTTTTATTTTTATATATAAAAAGTTAAATAAACTTGATCTGACGGTGATCCGATGCAAAAAATTTTCACTACTGTAAAATTTCTCAATTCTTACGGGTTAACATTGGAGGCGTTAATAAATTACGACCTGTGCATCAGTTATGCATCACACACATATTTATCTCCTTTAGTCTAAATCAAATTCCCTTACTTCTTTGTCTATTTTACCATCATTTTTACCACTAAAGGAATTTTGACATTACTAGAAAGCTATCGAAAATGCTGCTAAATGAAGTCGGGAAGACACATGTACACACTCAAAAGGGCAGATACCAATAATACAATATCTGTAAATCTGTAAAGAAGATTTGATTCAACGATATATACTTACTTCCCGAAGATTCTACCCTCCAGGCTAATAAAATAAATATCCCCAATGCAAAAAGCCTCATTTGGTCTTCGGGATTAGCGCTCAGGCTATTGAAATAGTGAAAAAAAAAAGGCAGATATTTGACTGATTAAGAGTAAAACATTAATAGCCGATTATTTAAACGAAGTTGAGATGGGGTTAACAAGACCGCGGTCTAAATCAATTTCACTCTGCCCGAACTCGTCTACTGCCGTAAACAGTGACAATAAGGCATATAGTAGTCACTGGACAAACAGTTATCTGCTTAAAAAGACCCACTTACAAAGAGAATCATGGGTCTAGGGATTGTCATGAACCAAGGTCTAAGTTAGACTTCATTAAAATATTAAACTAGCGCCTTTCAAATCTATCAGAGAGAGAAACAAATACAGAGAACTAAAACGGGGAGACATTCGAAGTTGACGATATGTTAAGTAAATTTCCAATCAAAACATTCAAAGGTTTCTTAGATTTTATAAGTCTTATTAGTTGCGAAGACGAAGTGTGAAAGGGGCGTAATGTTTTTAGGGAAGCAACGGTTTCGCTTTTCGTTCGAAATTTAAGCGGCTATAAACTCATTTTTTAATGGCATTTTAATCTCGTCAGTTCTAGTTTTCAGATACCCTTATTATTTCGTTGTCAGTTTGAAAGATGGTTGTCTCGAGAAAAGTTTACAAATGTTAAGGCCTCTATCCTGCTGGGGAAGCGGGTTGTAACCTGAGTTTAGGATCACGCAAATTAAACCTTACAAACGAAGGGATTTTCAAGCTAGAAAATAATATGAATCTCTGCCATTTCGACAACAATAGATTACGCGTGGTAAACAATTGAAAAAAAAAGTGTTAGGAGATATTTTAAAGGTAGTAAGTCTTCTATTGACATTCTACCTGTCATTGCTGACTCTAACGTCTGCCAAAATAACATGACGCGGCTTTCAAAAAAAGAGAATTTCAAACATCGTATGAAGTGTCTTTAGGAAGCTTCTTTTTACTTCCACGAAAGTTATGAAGGAAATTTAGATTTTAAAAGATTTAAGTGAAACATACTTACCTAGCTATGTTAAAATCTTGATTTAAGTTTTGAATACGCAGAGGAAAAGGAGAGCCGAACACCACAAACTTCAGCGTCCCTCTTATCCAAGCATTATCCGTAAAATGCTATCTTCGATTTCTTGTGCCGCTTTCAAATCCCCATGTCAAAATTTTCACTCACCAAAAAGCGTTTAAAATTACAAACCTCGTCCCTGAAGCGCCTTTAAGATGAAAATAAATCTAATTGATTTCTAGATAGGACAGGACGAAGGTCGGAAGAACAAAACACCGGACGTTCAACCAAGTTCTAGATGAATCTTATCTCTTATTCATGGCCGCATAACAATACCAGTTTGACCGCGGTCACGTGACGCGAATTTTCCCGCCACCAGTAAGCGGTGTTGTCACACCTGTTGCATCTTGCTCGAATCAATTAGCGGGACGAACCACCGGCAAAAATAACTTTCAAGTTCATTGATCTGTTGTATTGGGAATTTAAAATTGGGTGGAGCTCCATTGTTTAAGACCTGCTTTGTAGCGGGGTTGAAGATCAACCAAGCGCTGAACAGTCTGTACACATTGAACTTGATGTGCCATTATAGTCGATCGTTGACAGACAGAGTAGAGAAAAACTCCTTCATTCCAAAAACAGATTTACTCCCAAAACTGCAATTTTATTTCATGAACAATTTAAAACAAACGACGTCATACAAAACTACCTACATCTAAGAGGGGGATCTAAACAACTTTCTTATGAATGGTTGCTCTTAAGGTTCATTCACAAATTGATAACTTAGATCAAAATTGCGCGACAATCAAAGTTTTGAAAGAGACTGACGAGCATCAAAAAAATTCGGATCACAGTAATTCATGGGTGATACATTTTCGACACAAAATTAAGCTTTGGTGTAGTTTGGAATAATAATAACAAACGCATGTCATCAAATTGTGATATTTTTGTTTAATTCTCCAGTGTGACAAGGAAACTGATTGAATTACCCGCTCATGTATTTACACAGTTATGGCCACATATCAATGAACAAAGCAAGTGCTTTTCAGTGAACCATAGGCAGCATGTGGGAAAACGAAATAACCAGAATTCAGCGGTTCAAGTAACTAATTTCTTGCCAGAGGCAACGGGGAAATAAACTATTATTATATTGTCAGTTTGGTTATTCGTCCGCTTGTAAGCAGTATTTTATTCTTAAAGTTTGTTTGAGAGAAAAAAAGAGTTGTTCGATTTTATAAGAACTTCATAATTCTTCATCCCACAAAGGATGTAAAGAACAATGCTTTCACTTTAAAAGGAGCGTTACAATGAATCTTGTTTTTAGCTTATGACACCATCTTTTTTCAGCAAAATTACAGTCTCCAAATAGATAAATTCACCAAGTTTTTTTTAATGAAATAACCATTTTTTTAAAAGCTTATTTAAAAACTTTGATGGTAAAATAATTTTCATTAATTGTCATCAATTTAGAATAAGATGATGTACTCGAAATTATTACGCTTGGATAATTGTGGACGCTGCCTAAATATGCGCTTGTTTGACTGAATTTCAAAATGAAAAAAACGAATTAACTAAGGGAGTTTCTGAATGTATCCAAGATTGCAAATAGTCATTTCAAAAAATTACAAAGTCAGTATAGCCCTTGTTTTTATTATTTTTAAACTAATGTGAAACAAAGTTAAGCTGACTATGAAAACACTTACCTTACGAAATTTGAAAACGAGCGATTAATCGTGGTCAAAATATAATTTACGAGAGAAAATGTTCTCAAGGAAAAATTGCCGGGAGCCCTGCTTAAGTCCGGCCCCGAATCAGTAGAGTGACATTTGTTTAAATATTAGTAAATAACTGTTGACATTTCAATTGTAATTTGGCAAACCTTAAAATGCTTTGTAAACAAAAAATTCAATCAACTCCCTTTAAATTCTGGCCGCGGTCGTAAACGAAAACTTTGTCTTGTAGAAGAGGAATATATACTTACAAAAGATAGCAAATTTGCATTTGCTCTGGCAGACTGTTCAAACAAAGAGCCTAGCGTCACCACAACTTGCCAATAATCCTTTTTGTCAGCACCAGGCATCACGACGATCTGACTTTGCGCAGACAAAAAGGATCGCGAGGTCTGGGGACGAGAATGTAGAGATTTTTACACGTGATCATTTTTTAAACAGCAGAGTCAATACCAACGGTGCGTAAAATAGACTTCCTATCAAGCTTACTTCACAGAGCGTTCACGATAAAAAATGAACTTCTTTAGAGAACTGTCACTTTTTCAACAACCAAAAGTTCTCCTTCTTCTTCTTTGTCAGTTTTCTCGACACATTGTTTCTTGGTGGGTCGCTCTGTAAACTTCAGAAGTGAAACGATGGAAGCTCCTACGATAAGAATTGCACCTGATGTGTGAAAAGCAACCGTATACGATCCAAGCTCGTCAGCCATCAAACCTAAAAAAAAAAAAAAAATAAAAAATGGGTATATTACCGAAAAAGTAGAAAGTAATCAATTTTATCATTATCATCGTCGTCGTCGTTGTCGTTGTCACCGTCATAATCAAGAGAGATGATTGGTTGAATTAGCTACAAAGTTACAAGGCTAATTTAAAGGGTGAGTACAGTATCAGACTATCGCTGCAATAACTATACTTTTTATTAGCTTAATTTGATGTCCTTAATGTACTTATGGACCGTGTTTTTTTTTAAATCTATGCTGTAATGTGTGCGGTCACTAAAGAATAAAACAGGTGTTTGGAAACAAACTAGGGATAATGAAATGTTCATTGTATTAAAGCTCTTAATTGAAATCGATCGAAAGAAAACGGATTGAGTGGAAGTGAACCGCTTTCTTTAACTGGGGTTCGTCATTCGTCAAAGGAAAAAAACTAGGGAATGCCAGCGGATTTTGGATAAAAAGTATGCATATTTATTAATTTATTGTTATATTTATTTAGACTCCAAGTATAGTGTAAACTGTTTTATGAGTAAATCTTTAAAAAAGCATTAAACAATGTTCGTCCTTTGTTTGATCTTTTCTGGAATTTGAATTACATTAGACACGACGGAAATGCTCCACACAGATTAAGGATAAGCCAATATCTCATAAGCCCCCAGCTTCTACTTCAGGCTTCCCAGTCGCCAAACAAACTTTGTCTTTGTATTTGTATTACTGTGCGTTATAGCAGTTTTAGCGTTGTCATTGGTTAGCAAAACTCGCGCCACTTTCTCAACCAATGAGAAGCAAAACTAAAACCAGTCGTGACTTGCTTACATTCGTTATCCAGCGTTTGACGACGGTTACATGTCTTTGCCTCGAATTCTTATTGGTTCATTGCGCTGTTTACGTTTGCTGTGATTGAACAGGGTAATTACTCTGGTTCATCCTCTCTTGGCGAGACTCATTTCAAAACTGCTCTGCTATCTGTAAATGTCTAACAAAATAAAAATATTTTCCTTTTTCTTAAATTTGGCCTAACTCTTGCATCTATGAGTAAAACCCTAAAACCCCTAGCTAGGGGTTAGTGGTAATGAAATGTGAGATTTGTCCTTCATTTTTTCGACTTATTACTTTTAACAGTAGAATGATTAGATCTGTAACCCTTACCCGCCAGAGGGGGTCCAAAGCCGACGCCGAAACCAATGAGAAACATGAGGTATCCCCAAGCTTGATTCACCTCGTCTTTTTCCACGCACTTCAGAAGAAGCAGAGACAACTGACCAGCGCAACCGCCGTCCATTAACCCATAAACGACAAATATTGCCACCAGAGAGCCGAACGTTCTGGCAAGTGGCAAACATAAAATGTTCAGCCCACTTACCATCAAAGAGATTTGATAAAGGTGGAAGCGATTGATGGAACTGAAGTCTCCCACTCTGCAGAAAAAATGGCGGCTGATGAAAGAAGCTATGGAAAAGTAGGTGAAGAGCATGAAGGACTCGTTTTCGGGAATTTGAAGCTCCTGTTTACAATATTTAACCTGAGGAGGAGAGGAAAAGCCACGCGTTAGTAATGATCTGCCCTTCATAAAAAAAAAAACATGATCGCATATTTGAAAACCAAAACAGATTTAATTTGGGCTTGGAGTAAATAAATAAGAAGAAGTATTGATATTTACTACTGCATTCAGTTCTACTGCATTAAGTTCATTTAATCCAATCAACAAATCGGATGCATTTACTTGATTATCAAATGGATGGGATCGCTCGGGATTCCCATGGATACAGCGTTCTGAGTCTCTGGGACCGAGTAATGACTTTCAACTTTTTCAGCTAAATTCAATCGAAGGAAAAAAAAATCCGAGGGGGATTATGAACTTTCCACAAGGCTATGCATTAAAAAAAAATCAAATCGTTTTAAAGTGCCCCTAACCCTACAATTTGTTTTCTTTTGGTAGATTTCCATATCTTTGAAAACTCATTTTCGAAAAAATTTTTGAGAAATACTGAATCCTTTTGTTTTTACAAGCGCCAGAAGTGAAGGCAGTCTTGTCGATATTTTCACCTATCGTTCGCATTAGTCCCCCACTCGGCCAAATATGGAACGTGACGTAAGAAAAGGACATCGTGCAAAAATATCCGAAGATTAGCGGTAATGCTTCAATTGTAAACAGAGAAAATGGTTGGAAAGTGAGTGGTTTTTGGATGCAGCAACTCTCGAAATGTAGAGAAAGAAATCAGCATGCATAAGATTCCTTCTGATAACGATCCGAGGCCTTTTCTTACGTCACAGCGAAGAAAGTGTCGCTTCTCATTGGCTCGTTCCTAATGGGCCCACGAGACAAAAATTTGTCCAGCGGGGCTTAAAGCGCGCAAAAATTTAAAAATTTCAGTAACTTTAAGCGCTCGTAAAAAAAAAAAGGATTCAATATTTCTGAAAAAAATTTTCGAAAATGAGTTCTTCACAGAAATGGAAATCTACCAAAAGAAAACAAATCGAAGGGTTAGGGGCACTTTAAGGGTAGGAGGGAATTGTATTCATGTTGGTGGTACTCATATGTTAATACCTTACACCCAACTTTTAATGAGATACTGATTTTTGGCAAGTAAGTATTTTTTTCATGCTCTTTCAAAATATCTCAAGAAATCCCATAATTCTACAAATTCTAATATCTGTGACGTCACGCTTTAGGACTCTACCAGATTTGGGCCTTACTCAACTGGCAATTATTAGAGATATAAATAGCATCGATGCACGTCTTGTAAATATTTTGGGACAAGTTAAAGGGAAAGTATCACGAAAATGTGATGTCATTTCAAAACCCCAAAATGTTTGTCTGACAACAGAAGCAAAACAATAATGTCTAGTTTTGTCATTTGAAAAATGTTAGGCTAATGTTTTTTAAGTTTTCGTATTTTTGTTTCCAAAATGGGCTAGAACAGAGTACGAGTTGTTCCTGTCAGGAATTGAGTTGATTTCTCTCCTCTCGTTGTTGTAGAATTATTTTGTAGCAAAGTGAAGATCTTTTTTCACCATTTTTAACAAAAGAGGCAAAAAACCTATGATACTTCCCCTTTAATACTTATCCTTAAAACCTTTGAAGTGTCACTCGCGCAGTCAATCTAACCTTTTAATATTTCCCTGAATCGTGTTCTGCAGGCAAACGATATATTCTGTAAATATGATGTACTCAGGTTCACGCTTTTCCATGTTGTTAAGCGATGTATAGCTGCAGATACGTTTTGTCCGCTTTTCAAAATTTGTCCGTATCAAGAGAAATTAACGAAAAACACTCTCAAACAAGAATTACTTAGGGATTATTTACTTCACAAAACGGTTTAATACATGATGTGTTATGCCTATGTCAATGACTGAATGACACACCATCCTCATGTATTGTTCAGGATTAAATAGACCATCACATTTATTCCAACTTACGATGTGTACGAAAGGAACATAAAAACTGAAGACGACAACAATTGTAGACACGGAAAACACCCAAAACGAGCGATTCCTTAGCACTGAAGACCTGCAGCTTTGACTTTCATCTTTTTCATCTCTGTCTTTTTTGTTCTCGCACTTCTGTGGATCACTAACTGGAAGGTACACACTGGAACACAAACCGCAAATGAAATACAAACAGGCGAAGCCGCGAACAGCTCCTCGCCAACCAAATGCATTTAAAAGAGCTTGAGTTATCTGCGTGATTGCAAACATCGCAACGGAACTGGCAGAAGTCACGACACCTACGGCCACAGAGCGCCACTTGACAAAGTGTTGCAGCACAACCAACATGGATGAGTTGTAGATCGTTCTATGTCCGAAGCCCGAGAAGAGGCCGTAAGTTGGGTACATCATCCAGAGTGAAGGAGAGAAGGATGCAAGGAAGAAGCCAAGTATACCTGACAGGGACCCCACCATGGCGGTGACACGGTAGCCGAAGCGATCCGCAAGGTAAACACTGAAAGGGGACAGGAAATACCCACATGCAAGGTTCAAGGAGCCAATCCATGCTGAAATAGGGTAAGAGAATCTGTAAGGAGGTGGGGAGTAGGGATGAGGGGATACGTCGCGGCCAGCTCAAATGATGGCTGGAGGTAGACTAGGTCGAGTGGCCAAACTTGGAATCCCATCACAAGCCTGCAAGGACGAAAGTGGGACCCCATCCAGTGACACATATCCCTAGAAGGTATACGTGGTAGTACCTCCCCCAGGAGTTTATTTTGGTGAAGGTACCGAAATCGTACTGAAAAATCTTGATTGTCATTTGTTGAAAAAGGATAAAGGTAACAGAAAAGTGCGGATTTTTGTATACTAAGGCTGTTTAGCCTGAACAGCAAGCTAATATGTGCAGCCATCACGCTAAAACGGATTGCTCGCGCAGAATTAAGTAAATAAACAATGCCTAATTTAAAATTATCCAGACATGCACTCCCAGGTTTAAAGTGTAACGTACCGCAACAAAGCAAATTACACCCCCGGCAAATTTGGAGGCTAACAGCTACTTAATTTGAACGTATACCCAACATCAAAGGCTTGGCTTTAAAGTGTAAGATTCCTCATTTGTTTGTAAATGGCTGCAACTACGCACTTGTTACATGTTTGACCTCTGCAAGACCGTGGCCTTGTTTTGTCTTTCACCGGCAATTATTTCCTGATTAAGGAGCTTCAATAACCACCATCCTGCCTCAGCGTTACTACTTAATCCCTAAAATTAACTGTTTTTGATCCGATGTAAGTGAACTGAAATATATGAAATTCATACATTTGAACTGCGCATCCACAGAGAGATTCTTGCACCGTGCCTACAGAGAACAGCGTGACACTAATTCTTACAATGGTATTTCACCCCGTACCACCGGCGCCCAGTAAAAATATCCTGTATCCGGTCTTTCACCCATCGTATTTTCATTCCGTATTCCGCCCTAAAATTGACAGTATTCCACATCCCGCTTTCGACCATGTTATGTTCATCCCGTCCTTTGTCCTTAAAAGTCATAGTACCCCGAATCCCGCCATGGTATGTTTCATGATGTTTATCCCGTGTGCAGCTGTTAGAATTCATAGCACTCCGTATGCTGTCTACAAAAAAGCATATCCTGCTTCCGGAGACCATCCCGTCCCTTGTTCTTAAAAGTCATAGTATTCCGCATCCCACCTACAAAGGAGAACACATCCCGCTTCCCGCCACGATATGTTCGTTCCGTATGTCGCTTTAGAATCCATGGTATTCTGCATGCTGCCTACAAAACAGAATATCTTCTTTTCGGACATAGTATTTTCATCCCATGTCCTTCACTTAAAATTTATAGGATCCCGCATCCTGTCTACATAGGAGAGTATATCCTGTTTCTGAACTGGTTCTGACCACGTTAGATTCATCCCGTACCCACCCGTAAAATTCATAATATCCCGTATCCCCTCGCTTACAAAAGTACACATCCTGTTGACACGCCATAGTCTTTTAATCTCGTTTCTCCAATCTCGCCTCGTCCCACCATCTTCAGGTCCCTATTGCACCCACATTAAGTGTTCAAATTAATCAAAGAAACAAAAATGGTGTTGACTTTTTGTAGTCTCAGAAGAAGCCGTTGTTGACAAGCGTTTCGTTCCCGTGACGATCCACTCAACGGCTGTTTGGTAGACAGAATTATGTTTGTCTTTCAATTCAACCCACGAAGAATCCCAGAAATTCTTTTGGTTTGTGATAGTCGTCGAAGACTTATGGGATAGACAGAAACAAGGTAAGTTTACTCTGGGGCTTAACTTTGGAGTTTCTCCGTGTATGACGAAAACTGAACCTTTTCAAGCCTTGTGTTAATCGGGGGTGGTGGGGTTCTCCCCTATAAGGACTATACGGGGACGTGCCGCTGGATAGGGTATGGTTTTTGGCAAGAGAGGATGAAGGTCTTGTTTTTGGCTCTTCTGCCCTGAACAGGGTATATGATTTTAAGCGTTTCTGTCCTAGACCCGTCCTAGACAGGGTATGGCTGCAAGATTGTGACGAGTATTAGGCAATCCGAAATTAGAGACGTTTGTCTGTATCTATTCCCGGGGGGAGGGGGGTACTCCTCGGAATTCTTGATGGGGGTGTGCCGCCCCGGTCTTCGAATCCCGACCCTATTTCAGACCTAAACATGCCATTTTCCACACCCGTTTTCAGACCTGACCTCTAAAATTCATACCCGTTTTCAGACCTGATAATTATGCATCAGTGCCGAACGGAAGTTGACTGAAGGAGTAAAAGTAAGCTGGAATGACATAGTTTATCTATTTCTTTTTCTCGCTATCAGTTAATCGTTCCAGTTACGTACTGAGAAGAAAAATATGTTTGTAAGCTTTCGTAAATGTTCCCCGCCCCCCAAACCCGACCCGATTTCAGACCGTAATTGTCAAAATCTATAACCGTTTTCAGACCAAAACGGCTCAAAAACCATACCCTTTTGGGCGGCACATACCTATATAGCTTATAAAGGGGAGTACCCCCCCCCCCGGGTATCTATTTCAGTGAACAATGCTTCACGTCAATTAAGTTTGCACCTAAGGTTTACCGAAATTTTGGGATTTTTCGCCATCACTTCTAGGTAATGTATTATTTTTGTCCTAAACAGAGTCAGGGTTTCAAACCCCCAGCGGCACCCCTATAACCAAACCCCCCACGGCCGCCGCCTCCCAACTCCGCTACCCTCCCCTCGGTAATTTAGACACCCTCCCCAGATCGCGCTCGCTTTCACAAACCAAGATGGCGACAGTCCAGTCTCGAGAATCCCACGGAAAAATAGGGGGGACTGTGAACAGTCTACCTGCTTACGAGCAGAGATCACTTCGTGTTAATACCCTGCAAGTAGACATGAAGTGGAAATAGCTTTGTAGCAAAGTAAGTTCGAAGGTCGAAGAGATCTCTGCTCGCCCATTTCGGTCTCCTTCTCGGTGGGTTTGGGTTGTGTACAGCTGGTTGCATTTTCGAAATAACATGTTCTCAGTTGAAATGCCAAAAGGTTCCTACTGTCACGCCAGCGGAAACTGAGGAGTATTTACATTAATTTAAAGTGAACGTAAACGTAAACATACCCTAAGTAGTTTAATAGACAGGAAAGTGTCTCTTTCCCGGAAACCAATCCCGGCACTAAAATGATCTTAAGTTAATTTTAAAGTAATATAAAACGTTCCCGTAAAAAAAAAAAAAAAACTGTACCTGTCGCTTGCCTTGTGGTGTTAAAATGATCCATTAGTGGTGGAAGGAGCAATCCAAAGTTGTACGCGCCACCAGACACGATAACAATTGATAAAACTGACGCTGCACAAACAAGCCAAGACCACAGACTATCGGCACGCAATTCCATGATGCGGATTTTGTTCAGTTGAAAACTGAGGTAGTTTTTTTTTTCGCGTAAAAAAACAAAACAAACTTACTGCAGGGCTGACCTGAAGTCCTTTCTTCTGAGTCTTCTGATTTTGCAGATGACCTTTCTCGTGTTGGACAGATATAATACCCCATTTATTGTTTTCCAAATCATGTGACCTAAATAAATACATCAGTACCTCGACAAATGAAGGACATTACTTGTTGTGATGAAGCAAGTTATATTCCTACAAAGAGCTTTAAACTCGGGCCTTCATAACCACTTAACCCGCAATCAAAATTGTACACGTGAAACCGGCACGTGAATCATGTGAAAATCATGTGAGTCATGTGAGTCATGTGAGTCATGTGAGTCATGTGAGTCATGTGAAAATCATGTGAGTGTACCCTAGGGTGTTGACATATTAATGCTTTATACGTCGCGTCGAGAGATTAAGGACATTATTCGGGCGTTAAGTTATATTAAAGGCCTTTTTATGCTACAATTAGCCGGATTTCACAGTCCCGCAGTACTGGAACACGAATGTTGTGATGTATTTTCACAGCCGTCTAACAGCCACTTCGTGACATGAAAGTCGGCATGATTCTGAAAATCTCAGTGTTGCTACAGATTTTTATGAAAACAGGCGGACAGTCACAAAGAAACCGCCATGTCAATCAAATTAATGTCAAAACAGACCTGTACGTTTTTGGGGGAGTCCGAGATTCGCGCTCCGACATTGTCGGGTCAAATGGGGTGGACAATCTGGGGGGGGGGGGGGGTTTCTCATCTATTTAAGCTAAAACAATTCCTCTTATTGTCTGGTTTAATCCCTCGCAAAAAGTTTTGGATTTGGTTAAAACCTCGATTTTCTATACCCTGTTGAATGCGACGATTATTTCGTCTACCGCCGAGCAAGGGGAGATCTGGGACGAGCCGGAGCTGTGACGTTAATTTTTGAACTCAAGCAAAGCGCAGCCGAGTAATTCTTTGATCAAAATCAGGGTGAAGGCCTTCTTTGGAGAGATTTCATTCAGCCGAAGGTACAGTTTGACCACACTTTGTAGTGCCTTCCTCTAGAGCAGATTCAGAAATGAGCTACAACGACTTTGACCATTTAGAAACAAATTTTATCTCTGAATACGAGATAGAAGCAGAACACGATGTCGCCGGTTGCGATGTATCGACACCGACAAGTGACGAGGAAGACGCTGCATTTGCTGATGACCTACTTGCTGACGCAGAATGGACAGCTCAGTATGAGAAGAAAATGAAGGTCAACGAAGAGCTGGAACCGGAGCTGGAACAATAGTTAAATGAGCGACTGGAAGGCAGTGTAGGAGTCAGGGAATGGTAAGTCCGTGTGTGGTTGTTTTATTTTGAGCATCACAGTTTTTGCGTATCCGTGTTCCCCAGGCTGTTCTTTTGTTTACACTTTCTTCGCAAGTTTTCTCACATTTTAACTACTCGGGCAGTCAGTCATCCGTTAATATGCGTCATTTATGTTCTGTAGGTGCAAGTGTGGAAACTGTAGCGTCATTTTGTTAGCGAGCATCAGCGAATGCTACTGTTGTAACGAGCTTGAAGGCTGCCTGGAATCGATGAAAGAGCGGCCTCGTCCTTGAAGATCTTGCAGCGGACGTTACCAAGACAAATTTTATATCTCCAGCAAAGTTATGTCAATACTGCAAGGCATTGCAAATAAACATGTGGAAAAGTACACATGCCTATTCTCTGACTCAAATATCTCAGGAAGGGTCAAACGGAAACCGCAAAAGGCTAATTTATCTATCCAGCAGAAAGCGCAACAAAAAGCAACTCCATAAGCTCTTAGAGGCTTACAAAAAAAACACAAAAAAACCTCTCTGACAAAAAAATCACAAATGATGAATGGGCTGAAATTTATTCCTACCCCAGTGACAAAAGAAATACGCATAAAGCGACAACTCTTGCGTGATTTTGAACACTTCGCAAGAAGAATGCGATTACGTTACATATACCATCATTAAGTGGATGTAATTTACTCTTAGTCAAAGGTGCGGTTATACTGTGCACTTTACCTTGGGGAGAACGATTTACCTAGAAAAAAAACATCCCGGGCCGGGAAAAATTCAAAGCAAATTTATCTCGGATTTAATTTCCCTGGTGAAAAGGGTATACTGATATGACGCCTTACACTCGGCTGTAATTTTTCCATAGTGCAGTCTCATAAAACGCATTTTCTGTTGTGGCTGCTTGCAAAACAATTTTCACAGGTCTGTTAGCAACGCGTTTGTAGACGAGCGTCTGTATAGACAGCCGTTTCCTTTCTCTTGTTCTGGGGTACCGGCAGTTTTGTCCAAAGAAAATTCCCCTTCCTCTCTTGACATGTCCAACATGTCCAAGCTCTCTGAGAAGATGACATTGCCTGACGTTATTTACCAAGGGCAACTATGATCGGAATTTCCTTTGGTAAAGTGTCAACGAGTGAAGTCTGCCTTTCAGGGCATAAATGTAACCTAACGGAGGCCAACACGAGCAAACTATTAAGAGCGGCTTTCCACAAATATCGAGCAAGTGGTGGCACAAGTCAAAAAATCGATTTCGTTCATATATTGCTCATAGGTAGTGCCTAGTGAGAAACAAACTGAGCTGTAGTTAGTTTTTCCAAATACCGCTTCCTTTCGCGTAAATATGCGAAAAACGATTTTGTCTCAGTTGAGCTCAAAGTCCGCTTCCGGCGGAGTGGAATTTTCTTTAACTTTCGATGGCCCGCGTATCAATCAACGGACTGTTACTAACTTTATTTACCTATTACTTTACCTTCAAATGGCATTTATTGCCTTATTAGGTCTTCCTTTTCTGTTTCACGGAAAAAAAAAATTAAAACCTAAGTTTTTTTTAACTTACTTTTACGTCCGAAATAGGTTTGGAAGAGCATGCTATAAATGCAAATTTTCAGTAACCACATGTTAGCACTAAAACATTGCCAATTTTACCCATGGGTGATAACTTAGATTTCCCTATGGCTTCACTGTATACCTATTGATCATAATATAAAAACAAAGCTCTGGGTAAATGAAAATAAATAACCCGCTAGGCTTCAGATTTATCAGCATTTTCTTGAGATTTGGCGATCGAAACACAAGAAAGATGGCGTGACGCTTTGTCACGGGTACAAATAGTTTTTCTTTTTTAAGATCTCTGTAAATAAAGAAAGGGAAGAGAAATAGCATGAAGGGTCCATCCTCGTTTTTAAAAACATTGTCTATAGAGTTTTCCAATCTTCACGCATCTAAAAATGAGAGCTCGTGATTAGAGAATTATGGATTTGCAAAAACCGCGTGATTTAGTGAATTAAATTTGCAAAAGAAAGCACACGCACACACAACGACGACAACAACAACAACAACAACAACAACAACAATAACAACAACAACAACAACAAAAACAAGACAGCATTCTGAACGTTTCTAAGGGAAAAAGTAATAACAATAAAAGCCGTAACAAATTTAATGAAACCAAGATAGTGGTCAATACTTGTGTTATTAATAATGTTATTTTGCTGCGCTTTTTGATCCTGAAGTGAAATATTCTTTGTGTGAAGATGAACGTAATTAACTCATTAACCAATTAGATTTTTGAACGTCGTAATTGCATTTTTGTACCTATGAATAAATTGAATTATTATTACACCAGAGAAACAGTAAGAAACTGTAAACAAAACAGCGAGTATGGAAGTTTGCTGTTCGTTTAAGTCGATAGTTGGTGGGCCATGTTCGTTAGACCGCAGAGACAGAACAAGGTCCAGAGAGATAGTACTTCTTCTGTCCTGTACAAAGAATATTGACCAGCTCAAGTCATGTTATGGTTTTCAAGATGTAGGGAACGAGGTTGAGCTTATTCTTGCCCGTTCGGCCATGTAAAACATCAAAACGATGACGATTTGGGCTTATCTGTTACTAAAACACTAAAGACACTTAACCAATATCGGACCCGGTAAGTTACCGCGACTTTCGAGAAACGGGCCCTAGGGCTTATAAGTGGCAGTTTACGGTATTCCTGGATAAATAGGAGAGAAGGTAGACACAGAAATACCAAATGTAGGAGCCGTAGCATGTCCTTATTGCGCATTTTTCGTGACTTAAAATTGTTGACACAATGTTCTGTTTTAGTTCTTTTTCGTTTCTCTCCCGAAAGAAGTCGTTTCCTCTTTATCAGTGTGGATGAGTTAAGGGGGACTTATCAAATTTGACAGCATTTAAAATGATGATGTTATGCTTTGTTGGACTTCGAATATAATGTGCTCGTTTCTGAGTATTTATTCTGTGTACGAAAGTATGGAAGCAAACGGACATAAGTTACGAAAACCAGTCACTTAAAATCGTCTTTATCCCCAATTCAAATCATCATGGGAGAAGAAGACATTGAAACATACAAATCTTTATGGTGACACTTCTGGTTCATAGTTGTCACACAACAGTGTAGCTTGCGAGTTGCTTATTAAAAAAATATAAATGTTTATTAATTCGTAAACTGGAATGTTTTGTAATTCAGAGGGTAAGAATACAGAAATAACCCCAGTGCGGGTTAATGAAGAATTCCATGCTAAATTCTTGTTAAAACGTACATGAAATGATCATGAAATACTGAAAAGCGAACTCGTCGTCGACACACCAATTAAAAATAATGCTTCTATCGAGCGGGAATAGATGAAGAATATGCCCAAACCTTATGTTCGATTTTTTTAAGGTATCATCTTAGTTTCCGTATCTTTGTGGAGAAAGACTCCAAAAGGGCAAGAATACAGTAACATAATTTTCGCCCTTTTTTAAGAACATTCGAAGGACAATAGATGGGTAGGCTTGTTATTTCATAAGGCTGTAAAAAGACAAAGCATTTCAAAGCAGACCAAAACAAAACCCCTTGAAAGAGATTCCTAGTCACCGTCATCATAAGCAAATCATAAATCACTGTTTTCAATTTATCTTGTCGCGTTTGTCTGTATGGTTCAGTGTCCAAGATTTTACCACAGAATGTGTCCAATGGGGGTTGTGATTATTCAACAAGTACTGATGAATTCTGAACAAAGTAGAAGGATATCATATGACACATTTTCGTTATTTTTCTCCTAAGGTATTCTGATCATAATGCGTCGTTAAGTGATTTTTCACGCGTTAGGAAAAACAGTCATGTTTTGGCCTGCAAACTGAATCGGCTGAATAGACAAAACACAGTTCAGGCTAAGAGGGTTTATTGCAACCATAGCTAAGAAATCGATAGTGCTACAAGCTCATCTCAGCCCTAAGCATGCATTGAACAGTACCATGAGCAAGAAGCGCAGAGCAGAAGACGAATTAGAAGACTACAGTGGTACACATGTACCTCCATACGAAGGACAAATGATGTCCGAATGGCGTCCGGACAGCTGTTGGTCGTGGTTAGTGTGTTTCGCTTCGGGGATATCAGTTGCTATTGTCGCGGGCGTCACCTACAGTTTCGGCTTGCTACTCCCCCCTCTGATGGAAAACTTTGAAGAAACTCGACAAGCAGCAGGTAAGAGATTTAGAGATGCTTACAAAAGTAAAGGGCGATTTACACGGTACGACTTTGTCGCATGCGACAATCTTACGACAGGCCTACGACACGAATTGTTTCGTGTAAATCAAACGTACAACTCGCTTATGACTGTCGTGTACGTCACAAAAAATATCGTTCGACAATCGTAGGTGATAGGCAATGTTGAATGACGAGAGTTAGGTACGATTTTTTGCATGACGCGAGCAGCGCGCGTTCTTGAAATCGCATGCGACATTGGTAAGCAAAATTTGTACCGTCTAAATCGGCCTTTAGAGTGTCAGTCAACTTACACTCCATCTTTATTAATCTCGTCCAATTTGACGCATAGTCAGTTTAACTCCACCTTTGAATCTCATCTTATATACAACCATCTTGTCATAGTCACCACTTTTTTGGCCTAATAAAGGCTGATACAGTGATTGCCATAGCAACGAAGCTCGTCACTATGACCACCTCATTAATGCCACTTATGGCCCGTCAACTACCATATAAACAAGGTTCCACCTTATTTACTCCCTATGGCAGCGCTTTTAAATCACCATTTAAACATTTAAGGGAAATAGGCTTCATGGGAGAGTGGTTTACCATTGGAATCGGTCGGTGTCATTACCTGCATTTGTCTCTATTGTCTCACACCAGAACTTTCCGTTTAGAACGAAATAAAAGGAACGTGAAGTATTGTAATCAATTTGTTCAAAATATCAAATAATTCGATTTGTTACGATGCAACTATCAACTAAACCTGCTGAAGTGGCTTATGGTGATATGTCTACCTATGGCATTCTCGTAGGCTTGAGACATGTCTTGGGCGAGACCACACATCGTGGTATTCATTAACTTTCATAAACTGGTTGAGTACTTTTTGTCATTTAGCCGGTGGTCATTCATTAAAATGTCTGAACAAGACCAAACTAGTGATAGCTATCAAAAGAATTATGGCAGTTTGCTTTTGTACCATAAGAATTGTTTTAACCTGTTTCGGCAGTTGAAATTAGTAAGTAAGTAAGTAAACTTTATTTATCCTGGGTGGCACATTCAGCTACATGGCTGTTATCAAGAGGGGTCCTGGTAATAAACCGTGACAGTGAAATAAAAAAAAAATAAAAAAAAAATAAAATAAAATAAAATAAAAAAAAAATAAAAAAAAAAATTAAAATAAAATAAAATAAAATAAAATAAAATAAAATAAAATAAAATAAAATAAAATAAAATAAAATAAAATAAAATAAAATAAAATAAAATAAAATAAAATAAAATAAAATAAAATAAAATAAAATAAAATAAAATAATTTAAATAGTTAAGAAAAACTGACTTGTGCTGTTTTACCTTCAAATAGGTAGTGAATTAAAAAGGATAGAACCTGAAAATCTAAAGGTGCGTTTACCAAGGCTAAGTTTAGGCTTGGGTAGATGTATATCTGTTTTTCTACGAGTGTTGTAGCTATGTACATCACAATTCCTTATAAAATAATCACATAAATACTGAGGTACTGAGCCATGTAAACATTTAAGAACTAAAATACAGTTGTGTATTTTGCGGTTTGTTTCTAAATCAAACCATCCTAATGAACTAATACTATCTCTAGAGGAATCACGTCTTTGACTAATATGGGCAGCACGATTTTGCAACCGCTGCAAACTTTTGCTAGATGCAGCTGATAGTTCACCCCATGCAGTGTTAGTGTAACTTAGGATTGGCTCATAACTTCTATTATTTATGCGAAATCAGGGCTGTTTTTCTTCCCCTGAAAGGCATTGTTAAGTCTGTTTTTATACGTCGGAAAAAAGGGAGGTCAAGTTCTGAAAGAACTATGTTGAAGGCGTTGTAAAGGTCAATTAGCCAAAAGCCTAATTTCGGCGTTTCAAAACACATGGTCAGACGCTGGATTACTAGGTTGAATGAAGACAAAACGTCACCGGTAAGAACGGAGCTTCATGCTGTATTACTTACGATCCTAGAGGCGTATGAAACATTACCGAGTGCTGTTAAATGTTACCCACCTATTCCTCCTCGACCTTGGAAAATGGCTTCTTTGATTCCGAGAGAGCTTCAACCTACAGTGACGACTCCAGCGATTTCAAGCTATAAAGGAAAACGAGAGACAGAGAATAAATAACCGTATTAAGGTATCCAAGTAAAACTGTTCATAGCTCGGAATAGGGAAAGGTTCGCTGGGACCGTGAATGTGCGCGAAAGTAGGAGGCAACTGTTGTTGCAAACTTCATTAATTATTCATCAAAGTTATGACCAATCAATAGGTAGTACTGTATTTGAGTCACATGTACACCTCTGTAAACCTCAATATAAATCAACTGTTTGATAGCACGGGGAGGGATTGAGTAGGTAGCAGGAAAAGGCTGGGGTTGATGAATTATTTAAACAGTAGAATTAACTTTTGATACAAACTCCTGCTCAGCTTATTAGTATTCATTAACTTTTGATACAGATCTCTATTGATTAAAATACAAGACAACAACAACAACAAAAATATTTCTTCAAAGAATGTCGTTTAACCTCCTATCACTTTTGTCCAGTATGTGAAAGCCATTTTCGCCTGTACATTTGCCAAATGGCGGTTGATGCCGCAAACAAGTAGGTAGAGCATCTTAGGAGGGTACTGTTCCTTCACAAATGAATTTGCACTTCCAGAAGTTTAAGCTCTTTGCGGACATGTGCTCGAGTGGGGCTGACGAGTCCTCAACATCAGTCCTCTCAAGTCCGTTCTCTGCAAATGTTTCCACCTGCGCTTTTTTTCATTCTCGTGTTCTGCTAGGTAGTAAAACGTTCACCGCCCATTTTGTATTGTATTTCGTATTTTTGAGTACTGTTTCAGACAGTAAGGCAATTTCTTTCGCTTCAGTTTTCGGAGAACGAAAACCTGTCGCCATACTCACGGTTTACCATTGACTGAAAATTATAAATTATAAATAGTTCTACTATTGTCCCGTGCTCTCTCTCCAGTGGGACCAATGATATTTTGACATGCATGTCCAATGACCGAATCGCGTAAAAATACTTTGCATTCAATTTGTTGTCTCTTTTCACAAGTACGGTAAAATATTTGCGTCCGATTTGTATGAGCTCTACAATGGCAAGCCGAAGGCGAGCCATTGTAAACGCCCATACAGATCTCTGCTTCATATTTTACCCAGTACTTATAGTTCTTACATGTTCGTGGAAAACGTTCTGTCAACCATTTTCTCTACTAAAAGAAACATCTGTTTTGTGACAATTCCGCCGCCATCTCAGCTGTCTTACGAGGTTTATTGAGATTCCAATTACGTTCGCAACACTTTTTCTTTCAGCATGGGTTGGTGCCCTGCACATGGCGTGCGGATCCCTTGTCAGTCCCATTTGTTCCTTCGTCATCGATCGCTTCAGCTGCAGGCTTGCTGCCTTGTTGGGCTCAGTAGCATCAATAATTGGTTATTCCCTCGCATCACTGTCTTCTGAACTGTGGATGATGTACCTCACATATGGTGTTCTCGCCGGATTTGGGCATATAATGATCTACAAATCCTCTTTCATGGTTGTTCTGCAACACTTCGTCAAGTGGCGTTCACTGGCAGTTGGTATTGTGGCATCTACACCTGCGATAGGCATGCTCGTAATGACTCAATTAGTTCAATCCCTATTAAGTGCGTTTGGATGGAGATGGACACTTAGAGGAATTGCACTACTGCATTTTTTAAGTGCTTTGTGTTCAACTGTCTTTGTTCCTGTTGACGAGTTAAAGAAAGAACTAAATGACAATAAAAGCGCCAAAACAAGGGAGAAAGAAACACAAACATCATCTCTATTCAGGAATCGCTCTTTCTGGATCCTGTTAACCTCACTCACTGTCGTTAATTTGAGTTATAACATTCCAACTGTACATATAGTAAGTATTATGATCTCTCGTCATGTTTTTCTTTTTCATTTCCGACTGGTCACGTCGAACATCTCTATTTACGTAGGACAGAAAAGTCACCTGCCCGACTTAATAACTGCTTAATCAACTAGTCGATTGATTGCGTTATTTACTAACCAACCAACCAACCAACCAACCAACCAACCAACCAACCAACCAACCAACCAACCAACCAACCAACCAACCAACCAACCAACCAACCAACCAATTAACCCAGTTGACCAAACAAAGAAGCAAACAACAAACAATCAAGCAATCTACCTTTTCTCTGGAGTCATGCAGTAACTCAGTTTTTCTTTCTTTTTCAGGTCAAACACTGTAACCAAGAACTTCATATTCCTGGAAACAAGGCTTCGATGCTGTTCACATATTTTGCCATAACTTCTTTCTTCAGTCGACATTTGTTCTGCAAACTGGGAGACTTGAGATACTTCAACAGATTTCATCTTTATCAAGGAGGCATGACCATCAGTGGATTGTGCGTCTTATGTCTGCCGTTAGCGACATCATTCGGCTCCATAGTGGCAATATTCCTGACGTTTGGACTCATGGACGGCGCTTTTAATGGACAATTCTCTTTGATGGTTTTGGAGTGTGTTGGTAAACGCAAAGTCAATCAAGCATGGGGCTACATCTTGTTCTTTATTGGTTTTAGTGTCGGTATCGGACCTCCGTATGCTGGTAGGTCACATGCACTCAACCATATTAGTCACTCACAGACGTAACTATTTCATCCTTCAACTCTTCATCTCTATCAGGGACTGCCAGTATCTGTTAAGCAATGATTCCGAAAGGCATTTTAAATTTTTGGTGAGTCCTCTGTAGATATTGCTCCTCTCCTCTTATAGTTCAAGGTCATCTATAGGAAATTCAGCTGTTGTACAGGAATGACCTTTATGCTCGGAGGAAGGGGAGGGGGAGGGGGGATTTCCTATAGTGAGTTATACGGGAAGGCTCCCCTTGGAGGGTGTTTCGAAAGCTTAAAGAAAAAATCGTTGCTGTACAGTGAAAAGAAATAGTAGTCAGATCTAAAAATTTCAAACCGGAGTCAGGAGGTAAATTTAAAATTGGGAAAAGGTTTCGGGCCATTAGTTATTATTTATCGTTGTCTTTCAGGTTCAGGGGCCCATTTCTTGAAAATACCGATAACTTACCGGGTCTGATGAATATCTTAGCCCTTTAATGATTTCATACTTTAGCTTTCAAAATAAACAAAAATTGAATATCTGTTGACATTGCGCACATACAATACTTTTTGGGCCACTAAGTTCATGAGAGTTTCGAGAGACGGGCCCCAGACAAGAAAGGGAATCCATTTTGATAATTACTCAATATGTCGAGGAGCGAGAGTTGGAACGTTGGGGCGGAGCCTGCCTGTATAAAATTTGACTGAGGACTCCTAAGGTTCAGGGGTACTTGTTAACGTTCAATCGATCGTCGTGGGGACCAATAGTCAAGAAAAAATAATCAAACTGAATGATTTTTATAGAACTTCTCTTTTTATCTCAGCCTTCGAAAGTTGTTCAAAACAAATCTATTTTTAATGGAAGTAATTATTTACTAAAGCATCTTTAATGGTTTTACATTCTTTCCACAGGTTTGATGGCAGACAAGCTCGGCTCTTACACTGCCACGTTCTACACGGCGGGTGCAGTGCTGATAGCGGGAGCCTCGATCACATCACTCATGGCTTTTATAAAAGAAAACCCCAAGGAAACAGCTGAAAGACAATCTTACGATGATGAAGAACTGTTAGTTATAGAAAAACTTACGGTTATTTAAGTTTCTAAAAAGTAGATGATTTGCCTTCAAAGGAGGTCTCTTTGGTATTCAAATTAAGTTAGGGACTGATCAAAAAGTATTGGTGGGGGGGGGGGGGGGGCTGTCTGGAGCATTTGGAAATGTAGTGGATAAAAAACACATGCGCCACCCCTTCCTGGTGGTACAAAACTGGCTGATCCATCCCTGAATGAAGATTGGAATTACGTGATCTAAATCTAAATCTAAATATTATAATGTGGGCAGAATAATAATAAATAGAACTATACTAAAATAAACAAAATAACAATAAAAATTAATCTACCGATAAGAATGAAATTGAATTAAATTAGTTTACTTTAAAAAATAAAGAGAGATTGGCGGGAAACAGTTTCTTCTGGAAGTTTGTTCCATTCAGTTATCGTCCTGGGAGAGAAAGAAAATCCAATCCAATGACATTTCGTGTATGACAAAATCATAGACCTCTGGCCTCGCTTCGTGGGGAATTAAGTTTGTTGAAGTACGCTTATATAATTAACGGCGCATCGCTATCACTGTCACTCCAACTGTTGCAAGCCAGGTTTGTGAGGGGGGGGGGGGGGGTGTTGTCATCATCGGAGGTATCACTTCTAACTTCCCCCAGAACATCATTTTTTTCTGCAATTTTTAAAATGAGAAAGGCTATTTGACAAATTTTATAGTTGTTCGCCTTTCTTGATATATACTACCCATATACAGTTCTCAGTGGCATTTTGAATACATTTAATTTTGCTGGAATGCCTTTATTACTGTTTATTACTGATATATTTGTGCGAGAAGAAATAGGTGTTCATGTTTCTTTGTTTGCTTTCTTGCTGGAATATAGGTTGTGAGATATTGATTAAGGTAGCAGAATATTAAACAGCAATAAAACAAATCATTTTATTAAAATTGCGTTTTGTATAAAAGGACACAAGAGGTTTGTTTGAGAGTATGTTTTAAGCAATAATTTCGGCTCAACGTCTTACATATACCAATAAATTGCAGAACAGTAAAGCTGTTCCACTTTAAATGGCTGGCAAACTGTTCCAGTAGTATCAAGACTTTGATTATTAAAAACAATTATTGTTTTACAATTACATGTGTGAATATTCCTGTCATAAAATAGGATGACCCCCGGTATGAGTAGCTGAAAATTGAACGAACCAACCCTACCAAGGGCTCAAAAACTGATGAGCCACCACCTCTCTGTTCCGCCCCCCCCCCCAACCCCCTATACTTTTTGACCAGTCCCTTAACTCTAGAACTTCCTCCTGGGGCGAATACCAGGGACAATTATCAAATGGGCATATCTTTCTTCCCCCCACAAAAAAAATTATGACAAGTACGACAATGTGGACGTAGTTGGTCACATGAGAGTCCACTTGCGTCCAATGAACGGCAATGAAAAGTTTTTTTTTTATTTAAATTCGTCCACAAAACGCGACCTTCCATAGCACTTTTCACAGAAGCAATCAAACAAGAACGGAAATTTAAAGTCTAGCTATTGTATTTAAAAATCTTGCAGATTGATAGCTTCAGCGCAAGACAGCACGAGAGTTGACAACAGCGCATGAGAGCAGCGGACGCATTTGAATTCCCAACCTTGACATTTCTCGCTTGATCACCATGGATTTTCATCCGTACCCGTATGTTTAATTGCCTAAGTTAAGCTGGGGTCTAGTCCAGAGTTCCTCCAAAACTTGGCATAATTACGGGCAGCAAACATATTGCAGAGGCCTAGGAGCTAGTAGCCAGACTGTGCACAGTTACTAAGGGAAAAAGTCAAAATATTGGACTCGGTCGTCAAGACCACCCCTTAGCACAAATCCTACACTGTTAAAGATGGTGTATTACGGCGTTGTGTACCCAATACTCTATCCCAGCAGTCAGTATGGTGCTTGCTAATTTCTTTAATATTTGTTTATAAAACACGTTCTTCCGTTGAATTCGAAAAGCTGTAAATATATTTTAACAAGATTCACTAGCAGCTAGTAAAGTTAAGTCTCAGTTTGACATTCCGAGAGGAAGAGTGATCATTATATTCGGATGGCCCAAATTCCAGCAACCAGCCCCTCCTATTAAAAAATGAGCGGTCCTTCGGGACCTCGATTCTGTGGCCTGTATCAAATACCAACCTCGCTTCGACCCCAGGACTTTGGGAACGAGGTTTTGGGATCTTTTGGGACGAGGTTCCGTATATATGTAGTATGTATTATGGTTAGGTATTATCTCTGATGCGAAAATGTGTTCATTTAACATTGTTACTATCATTATGAATCCACAGTCCAATCAATGTCCCAACTACTTTATCACTGCTTTCTTCAACGATCCGGCATGATAGCCGCTAGAGTCCCCTCTATGTCACGTGTCCAAAACAAAAGCTGACATCCAGCGCTGGGTGGTTGGAAGGTTAGAACGTAATTTGAGAGCTCAGCAATTCGGTAGGATGCAGAAATCAGAGTAAACCAACTACGTGGTACAAGAGGACTCCATCACCCATAGGGCCACTCAATTTCTTGACCCAACTGAATCCAGCATCCTTCATGGTGCACTAACATTTGTGAACTTCACAAAACACACTTGCCCCTATCATCTATTTTTATTCATTTTTTGTTGCTAATAAACTAGGAAAATTCTGGATACGTCGAATTAAAAAAAAAAAAAATTATTAGAGTACTGTAACCTTTTCTGTAACCAAAAGTTCTTCGCTGTAGGATTCTGTTTTCAAAGACTCTTCAGGTTGTTGTTTTAAAAACGCCATAAGTGATGTGATGGAAGCCCCAACTATAGTTATGGCACCCGTAGTGTAAAATGATGGAACGTACGAACCGAGCTTGTCTGCCATCAAACCTGTTAAAGAGAAGAATACGGTGCACTGAATATACAGTACTAAAATCAAAGCAGCCGGGGAAATAATATACTAAACGTTAGGACCAATCACTGTGAAGTTGTGTTTGGAAACTCTTTCTAACTCTCTGTTTCTCTCTCTTTGGAGTGTTTGATATGGCTTATCAAACCATTAATAATTCTTGAAGAAATTTAAAGTAAAATTTGGCCAAAATATCATAACATATTTCATGGTACTAATTTCCTTTGTTTTCTCTTTGTGAATGTTTAATGAGTTTGAGAATGAGGTATGTTACTTGCCCTTTTAAAGATTTTGCGGAAAAAATTAATTAGGAGGAACTAATCCTCTTGGGTATAAACATTTTAACTATGGTTATTTAAATACAATGTTCTTTATTGATTAGTAAGTACAGGCAAGATAGTTTCCTGTTAGCACACAATTCTTACTCTCCCCAATTTCAGTGAAATAACTTAGGACTTGGAAGCAGTTTTTTTTAAGAGCTCACAAGCTAACAACAAAGCAAACTGCATATGTTGAAGACGTTTCAGCTCAAAGGACACCCTTCTGGTTGTTATCCTTTGAATCAGACGCTAGAACTTCTTTTGCACAGCATAATAAAAAGTGCTAGAGAAAGGAACGGCTCAGTAGCTTTTATTTGAATGGTTGCACTAGCATTAGGAGTTCATCCATACACTGAGAAGTTCGAGGTAAGTTGTGCTTTAACAAGAAAGTACATCTGACTTGCATTCATTTAAATCGTGAAGCCTTAGGATTATTTCCACGTCCTCAATTAATGACATATATTTAATTAACCAAGCTCGAGGGCCGTTCTAGGAGAATATCGGTGCTTGGTCTTTTTTGTACGGACCTCGGGTCGATATTCCCCCAGTAGGGTCTCGAGCAAGCTTGGTTAATAAGAGATTTATTACACGACTGAAGAGAACTTTCGATATATTTTATAAATATAACATTTTGTCACAAAAAAAAAAAAAATAAATAAATAAAATAAAACGTGAAGCATAAAAAATGACCCGGTACCGATTGAGGGTCTACAGGGTGTTTCGGTGAAGAAAAAAAATTCCGAACCAAAAAGTTCGGATGAGCCATTACAGCGCAGGAATCAGTTTGACTTACTTTTAATTGAACCAATATACATGTATCAAAAAGTATATCAAGCGTGACAGGAACTGTCAAAACCGTCAAAAAAGCCAACGTTCCATTTTCATTCAACTCCTCTCGAGAGTAAAGAGCTTTGATTCTTCGAAAATCTTTCAACGAGGAAATAATAAGTTCAAGCGGACTGCTTTAACGCTTTGTGGTTTTCAAAACCTGGAAAATTAACGTCTTGCATGAGCGGCTCGTCTGGATTGTCGAAACTCAAGTAAATAGCAAAATCGGCGTTGCAAGGTTGATTAGTTGGAAGAAGCAGCCACCAAACGCACGAGGGCGAGTCAGAAATATATAAATCAATCTTCGTCCTCGCTTTCAATGATGAGCCTTCTTGATCGCTTTTGAACTGGTCAATTAACAAGTTCAACCAGCCCTGTCATAAACTAGAATCTGCAGTCCGACATGGATGAAATATATGGCAAAGAAGGCCTCAAGGAAGTTTGATTTTGACGAGTAACCTTAACAGCTGACGGAGGTCACAATGTTCTGAATTTTAGAAACTAAAGGGAACTTGACAGAATCATCAAAATTTATATCACTGGAGTTCCAGTTGTTGACTCGTTTCCTCCGCTGAGTGCATCGGATATCTGGCGTTGGTGGCCTAAAGATGCCGATTTGTACGCGCTTAAGAGCGGATGTCTGGAAATATCAACCAGAGGTGTGCAATAGCGAAAAATTCAAAATTCTCAAAAAAATTCACAACATAGCCCACGGTAAACTATTGCAAGAAATACATGTTTTACTTCGATCCGATAATTATTTTTGATGTGAGGCTATGATCTTCAATTCACCGCTCCTGAATCGGGTTTTCAGTGTCTGACACCACATGTTGCGAAGACCTTGTTTTAAAAATCAAACCAGTTTTGTTCCAAACGAAAAACATCCAGTCTGATAAAGTACATAATTATGGACATCATGAATGGTATCTTACTCATCTGAAGTGAAAATTAAATATTTAGGAGATTTTTCAATATTTACAATTTTTTAAGCGATTTCTCGTGACGCCAAATTGACAAATTTGCGAGGCTAAAATCATCAACTGGTACATGGCGTTGAGGATAAAGATTTACACCACGTGAAAGAGCATCATTTCTTCTTATAAAATCCGCTTTCAAAACTATGGGCAACATTAAAGGAGAATTTTGAGGCCGCGAATTACAAGTAGTACTTTAGTGAAATTTGAACTTTTCTGTCACGGCATTCCGATGCTAAAACTCAGATAAACACAACATGAAAACGTTTCAAACAACAATTGTTTGTTGGTACTTGCTATAGGTTATGGCCCACGTTCATAATATTACTTTCCATGGTTTTTAATCAATTTCGGGCAGGCACAAAAGATTGTAGCAGTTTTATTAGACCCCGAGTTCAAAAGGGTATAAAGGTCACAAAGGTCAGTTTACGTAGTCAACGTTTTGAATTCGGACCAGAATGTTTTGCATTGAATCTTACTTTAGAACAAATGAAACAATAGCTACAAGTGCTACGTAATTCATACCTTTTTAGCGAGCTTTCTGTACATTGAAGAAACCATCACATCAATCAGGAACGATACATGCATTTTGCCGCGATTTAAAAATACGTTTAACGGCAGAGATTGCGTTACAGTTTGCGCAGACCATTTGCCCCCAGGGGGAGGGGGACTCCTATATCAAATTGACGAGTTGATCGTCATAAATTTTGAAAAGTACCACTAAAACTGGGTACCAGAATTTGTTTTGTAGCCGTGGTCTGTATAATTTTCCCATTTAGTAGTACCAATTCTGAAATGAATACGCTTAGTGACAGTTGACTGATATTTATAATAACTTTCTCTTATATGTTTTCGCTCAATACCCTAAAACTGGCTAAAAGGTACCGCCATACCTTTGACAGGTACCAAACCAAGAATTTTAACCCCCGAAAGCTACGATCACCCCCGTCAATTTTTATATAAAGGTTCACCCCCCGGGTACCCTGCGAGCAGAGGCCCTTCGACTTATCTAGGAAGATCAAAGGGCCTCTGCTCGAATGGTACCCCCCGGGCGCGTGCCAAGGGTAATTTTTCACTGCCCCTTCGATACAAACTGTAACTGCGATTTACTTGTGAGCTGTATTTTCTGTCACTGAACTTTCTAAACGTGCAGTTAGCCCACGTTGGTATTCAGATCGCTTCAGTTTGTTTATTTTGCTCTGCAATCCAACTTTCATGCTCGATTCTGGTTTCACGGCGTTCAAACAAATTGAGCCGAAATGGTATCGTGTGAGTATGCCTCGTTTGTTGGAGGACAATGTGGACAAAGTGTTGGAAATCCAGCGAATACCCAATGTATTGCAATCAGAGATTGTAAAACAGACATTCGAAACTATCTAAGGGCCACGGGGTTTGCTGACTGAACACTGAAAACTGAGGCGGAGCTAAAACTCCTGACCTTAAATAAGAATTACCTTTAATAACGCTTGCAATTTGATTCTGAATTACTGGTTATTACATCCACACACATTTACGATTTTTAGTGATTTTTTTTTTGAAGTTATTTGGCCCTGTGCTTTGTCACTGTTACAGTTTCCCGACGTAAAGAATGGGGAGCTTAGTGGGGAGGCGGCAGGGTAAGAGCGAGGAGGGAAACGGGGTTGCGTCACCACTGTCGTCCCTATTTTCCCTAATATTTCCTGCAGTACGACTCACACCTGCTACAGTCGACCACAGTACATTGTTAGTAGGAATAAGGGAGGAGCGTAGGGGGAGCAATTTTTGTCAGAAAGAGGGCCAGGGTTTCACAGCCTGGACGGCACAGCTACGCTATTATTTCTTTATGAAGTTTAATGCTCGGCCCCACTAGCACTTGTGCTATAAACACTGCCGAGGGTAAATAAAAGTTATTTATTTATTTATTTTTTTATTTTTACGCTCCTTTGGCTGTAAAGCCAGTTCTACAAAGTGACAAAACTAACTGACTAAACTTCAGGGCAAAATTTCCCTTGATATCTTCGAAATCGATGTCAGCCATCTAATCAGGTCTATTTGCTCAAGACATCGAGATGCTTGTGGCATCAGACGGCGCTGCCTAAACTGATTCTGCGCCGGTCCCACCAAGTTGGGCAGCTAATCATTTCAAGCAATCGGGGCATCACATTTTTGCAATCTAGACTTATCCACAAAATGACCTCGATATTAGTGCCTGTCGGCTTTCGCAAGTACTCTAAAAATTCAGAGCATAGCACTATACATTCAGGCAACATGATCTTGTTGGATCGTGTTCTTACTTTGACCCATTAAGGCCTAAGAAACCATACTTTGTCTGCTCAAATGCCATTACTGATGGATGAACTATCTTTTATCGTATGAAAACAACAGACAATTTGTGTGAACAATAAATTGAAAATTGGGTCTTGTCCAGATGAACTAGACAGTCACATTGCTTTTAACTCTCCTTGAGTAGCATTCATGGTAGCCTCGCGAAACGCTTCTCGGGGACGGGAGCGATGAGAGGCGGCTGCATTCGCAGGCTACGTTAAATTTGAAAAACTTTATCAAAAATCAAAACAACTGCGCGAGTGTAGACGCAACCAGATAAAATTGTGATAACCCAAAACCGTAATCTCAGTTTGAACTGATTATATAATTAATTGTCTTTGGGGTCTAGCTGGACGAAACATCGATTTCTATCCCGTGGACAAGGGCGTACGTAAGTGCAAGGTCAGCGGTCTACCGGTGAAATGTATGTAACACAATCTTTGTGACCAAATGTATAAAACGGCCTCAAGTGTTACGATGTTTCCTATAGATGTCCCATATTTCTTAAACATCCAGTGTGGCCGCACAAAGGTATGAATTAGTTAGCACTCTTAGCTATTTGCTCCATTTTTTTTCAAAGAAAGATTGAATGAAAGAAGTCCTGGTTTCATTTTATTCCATATTTACTTGTGTTGCGACCGGTTGACAACGTAAACTGACCCATGTACGGCTATTGAACTCCGCTAAAATCTTTTGACACTGCCCCTAAAAGATAGAAAACCAAGGAAAATAGTCTTACAAGCATAGGTCATGCACAGGTAGTGCCCTGTAGCAAGAATTAATAAACCATTGTTGCTTGAAACGTTTTCATGTTGTGTTTATCTGAGTTTTAGCAACGGAATGCCGTGACAGAAAAGCTCAAATTTCACTAAAGTACTACTTGTAATTCGCGGCCTCAAAAATTTCCTTCTGAGTTGCCCATAGTTTTGAAAGCGGATTTTATAAGAAGAAATGATGCTCTTTCACGTGGTGTAAATCTTTATCCTCAACGCCATGTACCAGTTGATGATTTTAGCTTCGCAAATGTGTCAATTTGGCGTCATGAGAAATCGCTTAAAAAATTGTAAATATTGAAAAATCTCCTAAATATTTAATTTTCACTTCAGATGAGTAAGATACCATTCATGATGTCCATAATTATGTACTTTATCAGACTGGATGTTTTTCGTTTGGAACAAAACTGGTTTGATTTTTAAAACAAGGTCTTCGCAACATGTGGTGTCAGACACCGAAAACCCGATTCAGGAGCGGTGAATTGAAGATCATAGCCTCACATCAAAAATAATTATCGG